>NW_027494958.1:0-263268 GCF_021521415.1 Bidens hawaiensis
ACCTTGGGTACGAGAAAGATTTTTGGAGTACACTTTATCGAGCAAGCTTTGCGTAAGATTATTTAAAATTGGATTTTTGGCAGTATTCATATGCTAAACGACAAAATTCATTTAAAACCCACTTTCAAATTTGCAAAGGTACACTATAAAAAGGGGACTTAAAAATTTTCATTTCACCTTTTTCCTTCTTTCCTACTTGCATTATTGTCGACTTGCTCGCTACCCAGAATCACAATCATTTATAAATTTATCATCCAACTTTATTTGACTCGGTAAGCTTCAATTGAATGATTTCCGACACTCATTGTACGGGTTTAGGGCTTCAATTTCATGTTTACTGACATCTCTGTTTTCTGTGTAGGTTATTAATTTGTCAAAGAACAGGTTCTTAAAGACTATCTTTTATTTCTTCATCAATTATAACTTAATACAAGATAAAGCTATGAACTTTAATGACTAATCGTTGCTTTGAATGTATCCGTGTCTGTGATTGTGCAGATATGACGTATCCGTTCGAAAGAAAGCATAATATGTGTGCCTTTCTTCAACTCACGGAGGATAATAGGCCGGCGGAGTTAATGATTAGAAGGATATCATTGATTTTCACTGACTAAAAGTCCAATACTATACATAAACCTCCAATTGGATTTCTAGAATTTTGCTGAATTGGAAAATGATGAACATGGTAGAAGGATTGAGGCTTCTGTAGCTGGGAATGAAGTGATAATCACCGAAAATTTGATAAGATCCAGTCTCCAGTTGCATGATGATGTGGATGCTCCTATACATATTTCCACCCATAGATTATTGAGAGTCTTTCAAGAAACAATTGGGTATCAGGGAGATGTTCATGAAGGACAATTCAAGAAAGGGATGTTTCCCATCTTGTATAAATTTTTAATACACCACATCATACATGGCTTCACGCCAAGGAGGGGTACTTCGACCCTCATGAGCAAGGATATAGAAAATGCCACCGTTGCAATAATCTGCAACCAACCTTTCAAGTTTTCAAGGCTCGTCTTTGAAGGCCTGGTGACAAATCTAAGGAAAATAAGGGAAGATAGATTTTTGGTTTATCCACGCTTCTTACAAATCATATTCAACAATGTGTCCCCTGATCTACCAACCTTGGGCACAAGTCATGTCTTGCAAGATCCAAATGTATACAGAAGAATTGCAAGGTCAGGGGCAACAAGTAATTTTAATCTGGAGGTTGAATATGATATACTCCAATGGTTGGTTGACAATAATATGGAGATAATGGAGGTGCTAGAGTCACCAAGAGTGACTTCTTATGAGGATAAGAGTGATGATTCTTTTGATGATGATTCTTCTGATGATGATGGTGTGCAAGAGGTGGAGATGGAGAATGTGGATGATGCTGCACATGCAGTGGTAACAAATATAATGGATCAAGCTCAAGGGGAGACATCGATCTTTGAAAACCCCATTCCTACACCACAAACCTCACCCCAAAACCCATCACCACCTCACTACCAAACCTAAGACCCATACATTCTATCCCACCAATTTCACCACAAAACCAAAGCCCAGCCCAAATCCTTAACCAAAGACGAACCCAAAGCCTAACCCAATCACAAACCCAACCCAAACCCAAACCCAAACCCAATCCCCAACCCAATCCAACATACCAGACCAACCTGAACATGAACCTTACATACTTGACACATACCATCCCACCAGATAGACCAACCAAACACACCATACCAATCCCCATCACAAACATCTGACCAACCAAATACTCCTACATTCCAAATCATACACACATATACACCTACCATCTAAACTAGAAACCCATTACCCTCAACCAGTACTAACATAATAGAAATCCCACCTCATGAACCTATCCAAACCCAAATTCCTGACCCATTTCCCATATCACCTATCAACTCCACTTCCCCTGATGCCAATTTCAGATTATTTGACAGGCATATGGATCTCTTACTTGAAATTTTTTCCTTAAAGAGAGAGAATGAAGGGTTAAAGAAAAAGAATGATGTGTTGGAATCCATGTTAGAGCAGGCACTACAAAGGATTCAAACCCTGGTCAGTGAGGTTGAGAAGACCTCAACTTCACCAAAATAGGCGGAGTCCACCTTATGTCAATGTAGCCAATGATGATGTATTGAAAAAACTTGGTGATGTTTATGGAAGTAATGAGGAGGAGGAGGATGAGGAAGAAAGAAATGATGAAAGGAGGTATGAGGCTGATGTGTCGGATGAGGTGGTTCAAGATTACAATGTGAATGATAATGACAATATGGTGGTGGAGAAGAATGTGGTAGATGAGGTTGATAAGGAGGTTGAAAATGTTGTGGATGAAGCTGAGAAAGAGATTGATAATGTGTTGACTGAGGTTGTGATAACTGAGGCTCAGACTGATGTAATTGTTGAGACTAACAATGGAACTGAAGAGATTGTGATCTCAGGTGAAACTGCAGTCTTGACTAATAAGACTGAAGAGTTGGTTGATGATAACGTTGATGTGACCTCAAAACTCAAGGAGGTGGATGATGAGATAAAGGAATTGTTTGATGAAATTAATAACTTTCCCGATGAACCAACTATGGTGGGGAAATAGGTCCATCAAAACTTGTAACTGTTGATGAGGAGAAAAGAAGAATGAAGGGAAAAGAAGGATGAAGGGAAAAGAAGTAGGAGAAAATGAAGACCAGTAGCAACCTCTAAAAATGAAAAAGATTCAATCAAGTGATGAGGTATTGTTTGTTGATGAAGCAGCTGAGGAGGCCATCAAAAGGCATAATATGATTGTTGGTGAATAGCTACAAAGGGAAATGATTTCAAGATTCCTAACTGACAAGTCCCATGATGAAGATAGTTATGTTGGAGGAAATTGAGTAAAAGAAGGACCATGATAAAGATAAGGGGGAATTTGATCAAGAAGTGATAGAAGTATTGCCGAGGTTAAAACAGACTGAAGAGGCTAACAACTCACCAGCTGTTGTTATATATCAATTCCAGTAAACCCTATTCTCTGAAGCTGAAACACATGAACAATCTATTCCTACTGCCACTTCTGATAAGCTTAAAAATGAAGATGCTGATAAGCAATTGGTGTCTGACATTTTTGATGGCAAAACAATTCAAAAGGAGATGATTATTGAAGCTAGTAAAATATGGAATAAGCAGGTAGTTGATGACATAAAGAAGAATGAAAAGAGTTGGGATGCTAATTACTTGAATAAATAAGCTAAAAAATATAAGAGAAAGAGGAAAGGGAAAGATAAGATTCTTGAGGAATCTTTACCCAAGAAAAAGAGAACTCCCATAAATGATGTACCTCTTCAAACTGTCAAGCCTGATGAGCATATGGAAGATAAGCCTAAAATTGACGCACTTATTGATTCGATCCGATATAGAAGATGAAGGGATTGATTCTCCTCATATAAATATGACTGATGTTCACAGGGATAATATTCAGACCATGCTGAATGATGCCAAGAGGGAAAATACTAAAATAATAAGCCTGATGCGTCATGGATATCAATTTGAAACATTGGCTGCGATGACAGATGAAGAATTGGATGTGTTACTTGATGAAAGGTGAAAGAATTGAAGAAATTCAAGGAAAAGAAAAATAAAGACACTCGAAGGTTCCTTGCCTATCTGAGACTTCATGGCTTCTCTGAAAAACAATTGAGTCATATGAGGTTTGAGGAACTAGAGAGTGCCTACAATCAACAAAAGGAAGAATAAAGACTGAAGACTGGGAAAGACTGAAGAAGAAAGCAGCTGACCAGAAAGATAAACTTGAAATTATGTACAACAAATATGATGGAAAATGTAAATTCGTGATAGATCATGGTTTTGCTATTGAGCATGTTGAGGGTATGGACAAGAAATCTGTGTAAGAAAGATTCAAACAAATATATGAGAAAATTCATAAGGAGTCAAGTGCTAGCAAAAGAAAATCCAGATTGATGACCTTGGCTGAGAAAGAAAAGAAGAAAATATGGGAAAATGGGAAGGTAGAGCTGTTGGAAAGATTGATGACAACAAGAGGAGAGGGGGAGAAAACACAGAAAATGAGCACCAAAGAAAAACTGTCCCTCTATGAGTCTGAGGTGGGGAAATTTAATGAAGAAAAAGGCTAGTAAAAAATCAATCAGACTCCTCCTCTGATCTAAGTCAAGAAGGAACCAGTTGTAAGTGTAAACCTACTGCTTTGGGAAGATGAGTACATGATTAAAACCTTAAAGCGTTTAATGATGAGCAAGGGCATGGCAGAATTTGTGTTTGATAATATTGGGAAAGGACAGTTGAAAGATTTATTTTATACTGAAAAAGAACAATGGGAGAAATTGGAGGAAGAGCAGAGAAGATTGTTATCTTTTCAATGTGGACCAAGGGGTAAACCTGTTCAAACTCAAAGATCTACCCCAGTTGAGCCAACTGATAGGGAAACTATGGAAATGATCACTACACTGGAAAATGAGGGAGGAGATTATTTGAAGTTGGTGATGATGCCAAAGGATCAAGTTGTGAACCTTTATGAACAATCTGGGCATGTGAGAAGACCAATTCCAAAAAGGAAATACACTCCAAGGGTCTCCACAGTAAGTGCCCCAATACCTACAACAAGATCCACACTCCAACGACAACAAGGCCACCAAATGATGTGGACCTACCTAAAAGGTGGTACTTTGATGCCATAACAAAATATTTAAAAGTTATCATGAACAGTGGTGATTTAAGGCATATTGTTTTCAAGGATTACTTTCAGGATTTCAAAAGGGAATAATTGGAGGAAATGGCCAGGATGACTCTTTATGACTATCAACTCATGCAAAGATATGCAGGACAACAAAAAAATGAACTTTCCAAACATTTAAAAGATTAATCCAGAAAAGGATTTTGTTTGTTAAAAAAGAAGAGGAAGATGGAGTTCTCAAACTTTGAAAGGAACAAAAGGCTAAGGAAACTGAATGACATAATGATGATTGAAGCTACATACAAACAGAAAACCAGATATTCAAATGCTCTTGCCAACATTAAAGAGTGCATTATTATGAGGCAGCAGACGACCATGCCAAATTATGACGTTCAGAAGAATGGAAGGATCTCTAAGATTGTCTTTGAACCAAAAGACCTATCTTTCATTTTTAGTAATTCTAATGGATTGGCCTTGGGAATCATTGAGCACGAAACCGATTTGGAATTTCTTCACTTGGAGGATTTAGTGGAGATAATGTTAGTGCATAGATGTCAGTAGTTCATATGTCTAATGTCTGTAATCGAGTCTGTAATATTGTTTATGTATTTGTTTGTTTAAAGCGAAGTTGTTGACAAGTTCGCTTAGGCGAACTTGTTAACCAAGCGAAGTTGTTGACAAGTTCGCCTAAGCGAACTTGTTGAACAAGCGAAGTTATGGACAACTTCGCCTGAGGCGAAGTTGTCGTGTATTTATATAGGTTACGGGTTTCTGTTTAGATGTTGATTGAGTAGTTCAAGTTACGTGTAATTCAGTGAGTCAGGTGACGTGAGGTCGAGAGTCTGTAAGTATCACGGTTCGAGTTATTAATATAACGTGTGTTTGCTCGTATCGTATTCGTGTGTTCGTGTGCTTGTGTTCTACGTCCGTAACGATCTACACAGGGATTCCGCACCTGTGTATATCGGGATATCTCGTGTGATCCGTCCAGGGAACCTACAATTGGTATCAGAGCGTTTGCTCGATTGTGTGGTTCGGGATATTCACGCGGGTGTAGAATTCGTCCCATTTCGACTATTCACGGGACGAGTTTTTGGTGTTTTTGCTTATTCTAGCCTCCTACCAGTGTGTTCAAGCCATTAAACCGTCAAAAACGTCGTTAAAATCCGATTTTCAGATCTGCAGAAAGTTTAAGTTCGTCAGGCGAAGTTGCTGTTTATCAGGCGAAGTTGCCGTCAGGATACGTAGGGTTTCGGCGAAGATATAAGGAGAAGCGAAGTTGTTTACAACTTCGCCTACCTCCTCAACTTCGCCTAACTCAGCGAAGTTATCATCAAGTTCGCCTACTTTCTAAGTTCGCTTACCCTAAGCGAAGTTATTCTCAACTTCGCCCAGTCACGCGAATTTAAGAAAGATCCAGCGAAGTTATTACTTAAGCGAAGTTATCCTTAACTTCGCCTACAGTACTGTTCAGAGAAATTTTTAACTTCGCCTACTCAGAATTTTTCGGGTTTCTAAGTCTTCAAGAAGGATGTCGTCGATCAACATTTCGGAGCTTGTAAAGATGGAAGTTGAAGCGGGGTCAGCTACAAAGGCCCCAAGGTTGCTGAAGGGAACCGATTTTGTCGCGTGGAAGGATCGGTTCATACAATACGTTAAGTACCAGGATGCGAAAATGTGGGTATGCATCCAAGATGGATATATTCCACCAGTCATGGAGTATGAGGGTCGAGACCAAATCAAGAAATACAGTAAAATGGAAGAGGAGGAGAAAAAGATGTATGAAGCCGAAAGCAAGGCTCATGCTGCAATCACAATGGCTCTTCCACAGGAGATCCTTCATACGTTCAGAAAGTATACATCAGCTAGAGGGCTTTGGGAAGCTCTTGAGAACAGATTTGAGGGGAATGTAGGTATTCGGGCTTCAAAGATAAAGTTGCTCAAAACTCAATTTTCAGTCTTTAAGTACTTAAAGAACGAATCTCTTGATGATATTATCACTCGATATTATCATCTAATGACTGAATTGAGTAACTACTCCATTTCCTACCGAGAAGAAGAGATTGTGGAAAAGCTTCTCGATGCCCTCCCACCAAAATGGGAGGTGTATACTGTGCTGATGAGGGAAGACAAGTACTTTCCTACTTATGATCTTGAAACCACTGTCAACAAGCTCAGAACTTTTGAGCTTAATATGGTAAGAAAAGAAACATCTATGGATCAGGTTCAAGATCCAGGCATGTACGGTGCTAAAGTAAACTCCAATACAAGTTCAAAGACTGATTCTGCCGCCTACTACTCGAAGGGCGAGTCGGGTGCCAATTCTTCACAGGAGGGGCATGTGTCAGTAAACTCAAATGGGGATGTTTGCTTTGTTGCGGGTGGATCAAGTGGTACTCAACAGACAGCAAGCAAGAGTAGCGGATCTTCAAGTTCCTCAAGCAATAATTACTCTAAGATGCCAATGAGCGTCAAATCTGCTGAAGAGCAGTTTGGCCTCTATGCTTCGTTTATTGCTTCATATGAAAACTATATTCAAGGAAAGGTTGTTGATCCAGCGATGCTGGATGAAGACTATGACCAGATCGATGCTGATGATCTGGAGGAAATGGATTTACAATGGCAGATGGCCATGATAGTGAGGAGAGTGAAGAAGTTTATGAGAAAGACGGGGAGAAAGTTTGTTGGTGGCAGGCCAGGGTTCGACAAGTCTAAGGTGAGGTGCTATAACTGTCAACAAAACGGGCACTTTGCCAAAGAATGCAGAAACGAGCGAGTTGAACGTGGTCATGGCCGGTCTGCACAGCACACTGGGAATAATAAGGAAATCAATGCCATGATGTCTAGAGAAGCAGGTGAATACAACTGGAACCTGCATTCGAATGAAACTAATGAGCAGGCAAATATGGCTAAGGTTGAGAATGAAGAATGTGAGAAGATTACCGGAGAAGAGAAAGCTACTGGTAAGGAAAAAGCTTTCATGACAGATAACAAGGATCAACTCTCCGAGGTAAGTTCTAAACCTATTTGTACTAAATGTGAGAATTTGTCTGAGCAACTTGCTACCATAACTGATCAATATGTTCGTTTAGATGCTGAATTTAAAACTCTTAAAGAAGATCATCACTTTATGAAAGAAAGAGAAAACAGTTACAAAGTTAAAATAAAAGCGTGTGAAAAAGATGTTAAAAGCTTAAAAACAAAACTTGCTGAAAAAATTGAAGTAATTGATCTAAGTTATGAGGTTTTAGAAGAAAAGACTAAACTGATTGCAGAACGAGAAAAGCAGATTGCTGACCACCAGGTGAAAGTGGTGGAACTGAACCGAAGACTTGAGCAGTTCAGAAATTCCTCAGCTATTCTTGATCACCTTGTTAGTGATCAAGGTACCTCTACAAAGAGGGGAGGAATTGGTTATCATGAGGTTCCACCACCTTATAACCACAATTACACTTTTAACCCTAGTGTTCAGAAATCTGTTGATTTTGAAGTTCCTCAGATAGTTCCAATCAAGGTTACGAGTAAAGAACCAAGTGTTAGTAGTGGCGAAACGAGTTCGCCTGTTTCAAGTGTGAAAATTTCTGTTACGAGTCCAATCTCATCAGATTCGGATAAGTTGTCCGAATCAGGTAAGACAAAAGAGAAGGTAGTGTTACCCACTGGTGGAGAAAAAGATAAAACTTATAAAAAGAGTACTCCACTCAACCCGTACGTCCCACCTTATGTGAGAAGAACGGCCGGTAACACAGCCTCGACATCCAAAACAACCTTTGAAAAGAAAAAGGAACATAGATGTTGTTTTAGGTGTAATAAGTTAGGACATCTTGTTGCAGATTGACTTACAATAAACGCTATAGTTTTAGTCAGATGGTCTTTTACGAGATCGATATACAGAGAATGGCGATGGCTCGGAAGCGGTTCATTATGTATCCACGTTTCATCCAGATGATATTGAACCATGTGGCTCCGAATCTACCTCAGCGACGACCGATAAGATACGTGGAATCTGTGAGCAAACGTATCTTTGCTCAATGCCGCACTTCAAGTGCGAGGAGCAACCCTGAACGTCGTCCCAGGCATACTCCACTGTTTGGGTTTTTAATCAACCCAGAGTATGTTCCTGCTGGTGGGGACGAGTTCAGAGATCCTCAACCGCAACAGGCAAGAGCAACTCAAGCTCCACCTGCTGTGCCTGTTGTGTCGGCTGCAGAGGATATAGATCTTGATGCTGTTTTTGGAGGTCAAGGCTATTTTGATATGGATCAAGTTGAAGAGGTGCAGGTCTCTGCTGCATAGGGTTTGGGTGTAAGTGTTACTAGAGCAGCTACGTCGATGGCTGACTCAGATTTGGATGAGATCATGAATGAGGGGAGACGGTTGATGGTGTCTCGAGAGAGAACATTTGGAAAGAGAAAGAGAACGGAGGATGATGATGAGTCAGAAGAGGAAGAAGATATACATAAGCTGATAAGAAGATCAAGACGGGAAAGGACAGGTGCTGGCATGGGAGCTGGAGAGACTTCAAGGATGGTACGTTTTGCTCCGGCCGCACTGTCTGGTATGTCTATCGTTCCTACTTCTGTACAGGTTACAGGTATAAGCGCTGCGGATGTTCTCGTGGTGGCTACATCATCTGCCAGCGTTCCATCTACCACTACTATTCAGACGTCGACTCCGGAGATTGTGTCTCTACCACCTCCAACGCTTACTCAGTCGGTGGTAGCTGCACGATTTGTAGAGTCAACGGTCATCACTACTGCAGGGTTATCAGGTATGGTACCACCTGCGGTTACGCCTGCTTCTGGTGTCTCGCCTACGCCTACTTCAGACTCAGAGAGAATAGCTTCACTAGAACGGATCGTGGCAGAGCAATCTAAGACTATTCAAAGCCTAGTGGAAGCAAATCAACTACAGGCATCCCTCCTGGTTGAGCATGGGAAAATTATAGATGCCTTGAAGGAGTTCTTGGCATCTCAGGGGGAGATGAGCTGTAAGGGCGACGAGCTCAGGACGAAAAGAAGAAATGACCGAGACGATGATCCCAATGCATCGAAAGATGCAGGTGGTGAGCTGCCAAGAACTTCTCAAGCTCTTGGTACTTCCACAGCTGAGGGGGAGTCTGCCGACGCGGCTGGTGGTTCTGGTGGTGATGATGTGGTGTTGGTTGAGGATGACGTGATTGATGCGTTGAAGGAACTTGACGATGATATGTTCAGCGATGATGTGTTGTTTGATGAAGATGTGCTGCCGAGTGATGTGATTGAGAAGATCGGTGAGCAGATTGAGATTGAGGAAGGAGAGATAGTAGTAGAAGACGTTGAACACGAGATCCCTGATGTTGAGAAAGCCGACATGGGTACTGAGATGGATGAGACTAAGTGGGAGGAGCAGCCTAGGTGGAAGGAAGGCTGTGCTCATTGGTTTATTAAGACCAAGAAGCCTGCTGTTCCAGCCATGTTCAAGAAGAGTTATAACATCAAAGGCAATGCTGAGTCGAAGAAGGGAATTATCTGTTGGATATATGATGAACAAATAAAGTTGTTTGTGGTGAAGCGTTATGATGGTATTCAATACTTCAAAAGAACCCTGAGATCTCTCAATACGTTGCCGGAATGTGAGGTGAAGGATTTGGCCAGGTTGGGCCTGATAAATAGAAGTGACGACAACATGGCAAGAGTGATTGGGAAGATCGTGTGGAAAGAAAGCATAAAAGAGAAGAAGTTTGAATTATTAAAGCCACAGAAGGGAAAGCTCGTGGAGGATACAGAAAGGGGAATGAGAGCAGATGGCAAGCCATGGATGGTGATGAAGTACAAACCGATCTGATGCATCAAGGAGGTTCCAATGAAGACTATGCCTCAAGATGTGTTGAAGAATCTAAAATGGTGGTACGTTGATTGCCAGACTACTGAAGCCGTGATGAAGACGAAGATGAACAAGAAGTGCTGAAGGTGTATGATCCGATGCATCTTGTTAACTTATCGAAAGCTGATCTGCAAGTGCTGAATGAAATAAAGATATTCTATATTCCTGCTTGGAAGAATGAAGCAAGGAAATATCAGCGAGTAGTCACGGTATGTGTTAGATAAGGAGTGCACGCGTAAAGATACAGGATTACGAGACAAGAGCTGAAAGATCAAGATATGAAGCTACTGCCAAGGGGGAGTCTGTTGGTGCATAGATGTCAGTAGTTCATATGTCTAATGTCTGTAATCGAGTCTGTAATATTGTTTATGTATTTGTTTGTTTAAAGCGAAGTTGTTGACAAGTTCGCTTAGGCGAACTTGTTAACCAAGCAAAGTTGTTGACAAGTTCGCCTAGGCGAACTTGTTGAACAAGCGAAGTTATGGACAACTTCGCCTGAGGCGAAGTTGTCGTGTATTTATATAGGTTACGGGTTTCTGTTTAGATGTTGATTGAGTAGTTCAAGTTACGAGTAATTCAGTGAGTCAGGTGACGTGAGGTCGAGAGTCTGTAAGTATCACGGTTCGAGTTATTAATATAACGTGTGTTTGCTCGTATCGTATTCGTGTGTTCGTGTGCTTGTGTTCTACGTCTGTAACGATCTACACTGGGATTCCGCACCTGTGTATATCGGGATATCTCGTGTGATCCGTCCAGGGAACCTACAGATAACCAGATGGAATCTATCTCCTCAACATCCACACCAAAGGGAGATCCATTTGTTCAAAGCAAAGGCTGCTGCAGTTGCATTTGGCAGAAAGATAGATGTTGAAAGCTCTAGAATATGAAGACATTTTTATCTTTTGGTTAAATTTGTTTTGTAATATCCTTGTGACAGAATTCTCATATGTAAATTTTTCATCAAGCTATGTAATTTGCTTTTTGAAAATTTGATGTGTATTTTGAAAAGTGTATGTAACTAATAGGTGTTTTGGTGCAGCTGACTGTGTTCCAATCTAGGGAGAGATTGTTGAGATGAGAAAATGACTAAGGAAGATTGGAATCTTCTCAACCTCTTCAGAAAATGGCTAAGTAAGGACACTTGGGTCTCCCAGCAAGATTAGACTTAGTCAAGCAAGGTATTTTCCTATTCAAGCAAAATTATCTTCTGGAATTCTTCTTAAGTGGTAGATCGAGCAAACTACACTTCATCAAGCAAGGTTGTTCTTCTAGTCAAGAAGGTTTGTTTAAGAGAAAACTCTTGAAAAAACCCAGCTAAAACCAAGTATTTTGGTTGATCGAGCAAGGTTTGATAATAAACAGTGGTCCAAGCAAACTTGAAGGAAGTTAAAAAAGAATTTACTCTAAGGACTTCCAACGAGCAAGGTTCAACCTCGAACAAGCTACATTGTCACCAGCACAATTGGTTTTGTTCAAATAAGTTAAGTAACAAAAGGTTGAAGGGATCTCTGTAGAACAAGTTTGCTCGTAGGGTATACATCGAACAAAGTTTGGTATAAATCAGAAGATTAATGTCTGCTTGATGAATATTTTCTAAGGAAAATATTCTAAATAAAGCTTACTCGGTAAACTGTTCCCAAGGAAACTTAATGGTTACCAAGTCTGCTCGACAAAGACAAAAGTTGCCAAGCTTACTCGAAGACCTGTTTTACACATAGTAACTTTTGTAATAGGTTTGAATATGTTCAGTATCATTTAATCGGGTTTCTAGAAGGAATGACAAGTGTTCCTAGAAAAGGAAACTTTAGGGCACGCCTATGAAAAAGACACGAGAGAGGACTAAGCAAATATTTTTGACTTGACGGCTGTCTCTTTCTAGAAACAATATTCTTGTACGGAAAAAGCTGCCGCAAAATACAAACCTACAAACCCTAATTGATTTTCTTTGTATCTTTCACAATATAAATGGAAATATTTTAAGCTTATTTGTGTGTTTGTTTACCTCTGTGTCCTAGTCAGTAATCATTTGAGTATCATTGATTCCGCCTTTGATATTTATCGTTAAAGTAGCATTTCATAACCTTCTTGTCGACACGTTTGTGTGGGTTACGAGTGTGATTGAGTGAGATAATCGGGACTGACAAAAAAAGATAACGAATAGATTATATTCGTTATTAACAGACATAACGAATAGGAATTAATTGATTAAACAATTCATAAGAAAATTTCTTTTCAGTTTTTATGAATTAAATAAAGCATCAAAACCCGTGGCCCAATGAAATTTACCTTAGGATTCTTACCACTTGGAGTAAGGTGCAATACTTTAACGTGCTTTGCATTCAGAACACATAAGTTAAAAACAATTACATTAAAGATGATTAACTTAAAACAATTAAATAAAAGAATAAAAAAAACGTGGGAAAATCTTTTTGGTATTTTCTTTTTCAAATTTGTACCCTTTAGCTCGAAGATTGAAAATAAAGCAGAAAATAAAAAAACACAATAATTTTGGATTTTTGTATATTTTTGAATTAAAACATATAAATCAAAGACAAATATAAAAACTAGTCTAAGAAAGCAATACATATTTTCATGAGTTGAGCAGAGAATCATACTGACCAAATCGCCCTTCCATCTCAGTTTTATATTTCTGCGTTATTATTGTTGGAATTAATCTGCCGAAGACACATATTTGAGTTGATGTGTCTAGTACGTTATGATACAAGTCGGGTAATACTTAATAACAAGCTAGACAAACACCACGATATTTATTATTAGATATGATCTAAGTAATAATTATCAACACTTATAATATTTGGAAAATAGGTTTTCTAAATATTTGCACTTGTGTGATAAATAAATTATATGAATAATTTATATTTTGAGACATATTATTTATTTGGATAAATAACATGTATGTATAAAAACCAAAATATAAACAAAAATGGGTTTTTAGGTTTTGGGGGGGAGCCTAAAAAGGGGCCGGCCTCTCTCTCTCTCTCTCTCTCTCTCTCTCTCCTGTTTTGTGTTTTCCCATAACATGCAAAGCTTTTGGTTGGGAGATTAGAATTCTTGGAGAATTCACAATCACACCTTCTCTCTTACACACAACATCTCTCTTCCTCTCTCTTTTCGGCCGAGAACAACAAGAAGAAACACAAGGGTGTTTTGCAAGTGAAAATCCTAGCAACCTTGGTGTTTGTTGGAAAGCTTGTACGGGTATACTAGCTTGAGGTTTTCCTCCATTGGAGACTTGTCATTCACATCTTCATCCCTTTCAATTTATGGAAATTTAAAAGGTATGTAAACAAACACTATATGGTTGTTCTTGATAGTATGTATATCGTATATGGATCCTGGATTGGGTTTTATTATATAAAACGGGTTTTATATGTATTTGTAAACAATATTTAAAACTAATTATTTCCGCTACGTTTTTCTATATAATGGGTTATATGGAATTTGATAATCTTGTTAAAACCCAACAATGGCATCAAGACCCGCTTATATGATTACATGCTTCAAAATGGGATCCAAAGTATTCGGGTTTTATGGTATTTCTTACCGTATTGGCCAAAAACTTTAGGCATATTGGTTGCCCCTTGATTTTTCAAGATTGTACCACACAAGCATGTGGAAATCTGGAAAAAATAGTCATTTGGTTGACAACATTTTGTTTGGACAAAATCTGTGTTTTCAGCTTTGGTCGAGAACCCTTGATTGGAAACCAAGGTTCTCGGTCTGGCCGAAAATACCACAAGACCCGTTCTCGGTTGGCCGAGAACTCATGGTTGTGAATCATGGTTCTCGATTGACCGAAAACATGTTCTTGGTTGGGCCGAGAACTCATGGTTGTGACCCATAGTTCTCGGTCTTGGCCGAGAACTTCAGGTTCTCGGCTGACCGAAATCTTCGGGCCGAAAACTCTGAAGCTTTGGTCTCTTAGCCGAGGGTCAAAGGGGAACCATTCTGGTAAAGAGTTGACCTGATTGTTTGGATGTTCATAACCTAGCCATGACCTTGTGAATATTGAAGTGACGTGTTGTGGTATATTCAATTTGATTGTAATATTCTTCATTCGGGTTTGTAATATATTTATTTGTTTCAAATTAGTTTGTAATAATAAGTAGAATAGTTGTATTTCTTTTACCAGATTAATGTATTAGGATATATTTTGTAAAAGAAGATGCAACTACAATACCATTTTGGTTTTGGGCCTTAATGGACCCAATAGTCCACTATAAGATTTAAGCCCAATGGACCAAGCCCAAAAGAGGCCCAAGGAAGCAAGGATCTAAAGTTAGAGCCCAAATGGAAGCCGAAATAAAGTGAAAGGATCACAAAAAAAAGTGGACACTTGAAGTATATGGATGCAAAGTCAAGTGGGAGTTCACCATCACATACCTTGTGTCATGTTCGTCCGTTAGGAGAGACCTTATAACACACTTGTTTCGGTCAACAAGTGTTGTCAACTTTAGGTGGCTATAGTTATGGACTTGTGATTATTATGTATGCTTGTGTGGTTGATTTATGTTTTGTTTTATCATATTTGTATATGGATGTTAACAATTAAAATCAACAACTTGCATAAAATTGATTCCTTTGAAATTATTAAGTAATAAATTGGTTTTATTAACTGTTAATGATTTCATAATAAAATGGGTTTTATTAAAAATTTTCCAATCTAGAATTAAGAAAACTTAAATCCCTTTTAAGCAAGTTAAACACCATCCTTTTATAAGACGCTTGAATCACTTGGAACTTGATGTGGGATAAAGGTCAGCTAACCGCGTTAACGAAACTTGTGAGTTTGAGGTGGATTTACAATATTTGTGGGATAAAGGTCACCTAACCATTTATATGTGTAAACTCACACGTATGTGTAAGTAGGATGACTTGATTTGGAAACCATGTGAATATGGTCACCGAAGGTGTTAATGGGATTAAACATGCCAACTAAACATATGATATTTAACCGATCCCATAAAGCTAGAAGTTGCAAAGGGTTGCAATCGTCAAACATTGACTACCTTGTTAATTTGAATAGTAGGATAAAGGTCACCTAACTACTATTTGAATGAAACGTTGGGTTCTATATTTTAATCATTAATTTTCTTGGAGACATTAAAGGGTATTAACGATTAAAAACTTATTAATGATATCGAAAATACTAAATTGAACTTTGTTAATTTATAGATGGCCGCTAACAACCCACCGAACGTAATTATCCCACCTGTGCATAATCTATCACTGAGGTCCATTATGGATAAGGATCGTCTGAATTACAACAACTTTATGGATTGGTATCGAAACTTGAGAATTGTTCTCAAGCAAGAAAAGAAATCTTATATTTTGGACGATCCTATTCCTGATGAACCTAATGTTAATGACTTGGATGCCTATAATGATTGGTTAAAATACACCTAGGATTCGGTGCAAGTTTCTTGCCTCATGTTGGGAACAATGGTTCCCGAGATCCAAAAGGATTTCGAGAATCATGGGGCATATGAAATGATCACCCAGCTTAAGGAAATGTTCCTTACTCAAGCTAGGGTGGAACACTTCGAAACGGTTTGAGCGTTTCATGCATGTCGTATGGAAGAAACCCAATCTGTCTCATTTTATATGCTTAAGATGAAAAGCCACATTGATCGGCTTGAACGACATAAATGTCCCATCTCAAAAGAGTTAGCCACGAATATGATCCTCAATGGCTTAACTAAAAGGTTTGAGACATTAATTATGAATTATAGCATGAACGAATGGGACAAGAGTATTGGTGAGCATCACGCAATTCTTAAAACAGCCAAAGCCGGAATAGGTAAAAAGGTTTTACCCGTTCTTGCGATCAATGAAGGAGGCTTGAAGAAGAGGCATCATCCAGAACCTAAGGCAAAGGTTGCTATTGGTAAGGGGCAAGTCAATGGGAGGTTCAAGGGAAAGGCAAAGGCGGAACCAAAACCGAAGAAGCTAAAGGTTAGCTCTGAGGATTTGTGCTTCGGTTTTGGATAGATAGGACATTGGATGAGAAATTATCCAACCTATCTCAAGGAGTTGAAAGCTAAGAGGGATGCGGGGCAAACCTCATGTACAACCTTCATGATCCATATTGATCTTAGTATTATTTCTTCTAACACATGGTTATTGGATACTGGATGTGGAACTCATATATGCCATTCATTGCAGGAGTTCAAAAAAAAAAGAAGTGCTTACAAGAAAGGAGATATAAGTCTCTTCATGGGCAATGGAGAAAAGATTGATGTCCAAGCCCTAGGAGATTATGTTTTGAAGCTTCCAAATAGTTTGGAAGTCATTTTGAAAAACATTTTTTATTCTCCTAGTTTGACTAGGAATATTATCTTTATTTCTTTGTTAAGACACTTTGGTTATGATTTAATGTTTGTAAATGATGGTATTTATGTTTTCATGAATGATGTCTTTTATTTTAAAGCAATGTCGTCTAATGGCATTTATGAATTAGTTCATGATAACACAACTATTGATAATTCGTTGTACCATTGTAGCACCAAAAGACTCAAATTGGATTTGAGTAAGACTTTTCTTTGGCATTTTTGCATTGGTCAGATAAACAAGGATCGTATTCATACACTTCAAAAGAATGGTCTTTTGGAATCAAATGATGATTCATTTGATAAGTGTGAATCTTTTTTATTGGGAAAGATGACCAAAGAGCCCTTTAGTGGTACTTATGAAAGGGCAAAAAACTTATTAGGTATCATACATTCGGATGTATATGGTCCTTTTAAGACAATGACAAGGAATGGTGAAAGATACTTCATCACCTTTACCGAAGATTATAGTCGTTATGGGTATGTGTTCTTGTTAAGACACAAAGATGAAGCCTTTGAAATGTTCAAAGTCTTCCAAACTGAAGTACAAAATCAACTCAATAAACCAATCAAAGTACTTCGTTCCGATAAAGGAGGTGAATACCTCAATGATGCGTTTCTAGATCATCATAGGAGTTGTGGCACTGTCTCATAACTTACTCCACCTGGAACACTGTAACATAATGGTGTGTCTGAAAGGAGGAATAGAACTCTATTGGATATGGTTCAATCTATGATGGCTAGAAGCACATTACCTCTATCATTTTGGGGTTTCGCATTGATCTTTGCAGCCCGTATTTTGAATATGGCACCAACCAAGAAAGTGGAAAGGACACCTTTTGAAATATGGCATGGAAGGGTTCCATCATTATCATATTTAAAGGTATGGGGTTGTGAGGCCTATGTCAAGAACAACATCCAAAACAAACTTGAAAGCCGATCCACTAAGTGTATTTTTGTAGGCTATCCCAAAGATTCTAAAGGATATTATTTCTACAATCCAAGCGAGCATAAAGTGTTTATTGCTCGAAAGGCTGAGTTCTTGGAAAGAAAGTTCCTTATGGAAGGAACTAGTATAGCTATGGAACTCTAGGAGGATCGAGGACCACAAGCCGATACACGTTTGATTGACACTAGTAATCAACAAGAGGTTGTTGAGAATAATCAAATGGTTGATAAAGAAATACAAAATGTTCGCAAATCTGGTAGAATTAGAACCTCACCCGAAAGATATGGATTTTTCGTGGATGGATTCTATGTAGTGGATTCGGATGAACCAACCACATACCACGATGCAATGTCACAATCTGATTGTGATAAATGGCTGGAAGCCAAGAACGTTGAGATGCAATCCATGCATGACAACCAAGTATGGGACTTGGTCATACCACCTCTAAATTCCAAACTGGTTGGAAGTAAGTTGGTTTTCAAGAAGAAAACTGATATGC
Source organism: Bidens hawaiensis (assembly GCF_021521415.1). NCBI lineage: Eukaryota > Viridiplantae > Streptophyta > Magnoliopsida > Asterales > Asteraceae > Bidens > Bidens hawaiensis. Next base: position 18,360 of record NW_027494958.1, read on the forward strand.
ATGTAAACTTGGATACTTATAAAGCTAGACTTGTAGCAAAAGGTATCACTCAAACTGAAGGGGTTGATTGTGATGAAACTTTTTCACCTGTTGCGATGCTAAAGTCTATTAGGATATTGTTTGCCATAGCCACATATTATGACTATGAGATATGGCAAATGGATGTCAAAACTGCTTTCCTATTTGGACACCTTGAGGAAGATGTCTATATGGTTCAGCCTGAAGGTTTTGTCAATCCACAACATCCTAATAAAGTATGCAAGTTAATGAAGTCAATCTATGGACTGAAACAGTCATCTAGAAGTTGGATCACCGTTTTTGTGATGAAGTTAAGAAATTTGGATTCATCAAGAACGTTGATGAAGCTTGTGTGCATAAGAAAGCTAGTCGGATCATCATTACCTTTATGGTATTATATGTCGTGTTGGGTTTCTATGGATATTTTAGACTTAGTTAATCATTTAACTAGTCATTAAAAGGCGGAAGCGTGATTATCTATAAACTTTATGTACATATATCCATATATATATTACAAGTTCATATGTGTGTTAATTTATGAATAACCCTTTATTCTTGTTTCAAGATTACCTTTAATCTTAAGATTAGAAACCCGAGACTAAGGATCAAATAATACGGAAAAACTAAACTATCAAAACTTGTAAAACTTACATTCTTAACTCCTTAAGAGATGTAGTTAATGGTTGAAGAAGATGATGATGTTGATGCTAGACTTTCAAAGGGAAAATCCTCAAACGGAAGATACCCCGAGCCTCCAACACACACCGAGCTATGTTAGGAAGCTTGAACACGAGAAACCGAGACTCGAACCTCTTTTGTTTCTTGACTTCGGCCGAACCAAAAGCTAGAGGGAAAAGAGAGAGTTGTGGTTCCTTATTATATCTTGAAAGTATGTTGATCTTTTTATAAATGAGATCATATCTCATTCATATCTTAAGTTAGGTTTTTGGTCAAGTAAAAGTTACTCAACCTCCATCAAGTCCTTACCAACTTTGACCAAGTGTATGGGGTGTAAGGCATACATGTCTAAATAATATATATTTTATACCTTATAAAATATATAAACATCCCATCTTTTATAAACCATTTTATAAAAGAACACATGTTTAAATAATCATTCCAATAATAATTATTTGAATAAATAAATTAACCAATTAATTTATTTAACACTTTCAAGTAATTATTCAGAAACCCGATTTCTGAATGTGTTGTGTTCTGTATTTGTTTTATAGATCATATCTCAACAAATACATAATTGGTGTGTGTCTAACCCGTTATTGGGTATGACCCGACTTGGATCAAACACGGCTAGCCACATTAACCTAATTATGTGTCTCGGGCATACGGTATTCCAACATGTCGATGACATACTACTATTTGGAAATGACATTCCAACCATGTAGGGTGTAAAAGCCTGGTTTGGAAGTTGTTTTTCCATCAAGGATCTTGGTGAAACCGCCTATATTCTGGGAATAAGAATCTATAGGGATAGATCAAGGCAATTGATAGGTTTAAATCAAAGTGCATACATTGACAAAATCTTGAAAATGTTTAAGATGGACAACTCTAAGAAAGGTTTGGTACCTATTCAAAAACGAACAATCTTAAGTGTATCTCAATGTCCAAGCTCAAAGGATGAGAAAGATAAAAGGAATGGAATCCCACATGCATCTGCTATAGGTTCCATCATGTATGCTATGATATGCACTAGACCGGATGTGTCATGCAATTTGAGCATGACAAGTAGATGCCAACAAAATCCGGGAACTAGCCATTGGATGGCGGTTAAGAGCATATTGAAATATCTTAGGAGGATTAAGGATATGTTTCTAATATATGGCTCTGGTGAGGAGGAACTCGTTGTAAAGGGTTAAACGGATGCGAGTTTCCAAACTGATCGAGACGATTCTCGATCATAATCGGGATATGTTTTCATTCTAAATGGTGGCGATGTCTCTTGGAAGAGCACAAAACAAGATGTGGTAGCATTGTCCACCATTGAATCTGAATACATCGCCGCCTCATTGGTAGCTCAAGAAGCTGCATGGATTAGAAAGTTTGTGGCCGATCTAGGTGTAGTCTGTACCATTCAGGACCCTCTTGATATCTTTTGTGACAATGAGGGTCTGATTGCTCAAATCAAAGAACCCCATGCACATCAAAAAACAAGTCACATTGAGCAGAGATTCAACTACATAAGGGATGAAGTTGAAAAGGGAAAGATATGTATTCGCAAAGTTCACACTAATCAAAACATTGCGGATCCACTCACGAAGCTCCTAGAAAGGCCAAAACATGAAGGTCATACTTGTGACTTAAGACTTCGATATTCTAGTGATTGGATTTGATCAAATTTTGTATTTCGATATCGGAACAATTGTTATTTTTATTCAATCATATGATTATGGTTTATGATTATGCTTTTGAGTTATGTTCCATTTTAGCATTTTTAAATCCATGAATAATTTAATTATTCTATATGTCCATAGTCGATCATATTTGTGGGAACAAATGTGAAGGTAAGACTATATGAACTTGGATTGGTAAATATTCATAAGGTATGAATATAGCAAGGGTTTGCTGCGAAGGTTCATAGATATTTGTGGGATAAATATTGGACTAACCTGCTGTCAAAGTTTACTGCATGGAATCCTTGTGATTTGTGGTCATAAGTAAATTTTAGTAAAGGCGAACATCATGGTATCCTTCGACCTGAGGTACATATTGGGTCTTAATATTCACCGACCATTATACTTTGACTTAGTTCGCCGCTTCTCTGAAATATGTCAGTACATAAGGCTAAGCTCAAGTGTAGTACGAAGTGATAGTGAGAGACGTGTGCAGTCAATAAAAGATTTGTCCCTCTTATTCGTTGTGAGTCAAATGTCTAAGGCCTGATAAGTTAAATCAACAGAGAATGATCACTCTGTGTCTCTGGATTTAACATGACATTTGAGGAAAAAGGATAAATGATAGTTTCACCTAAATCATTTCAAGTGAGGGACTTGAAGGGAATGATGTTATTGAATGGCACTTCGTCATGCGTATTAGGGGTAGTAAATCGTTGTTAGGCGGTAGTTGCTACTTGCATCAATCTTCTGTGTATCTTGTGCAAGTGGGAGATTGTTGGAATTAATCTGCCCAAGACACATATTTGAGTTGATGTGGCTAGTACGTTATGATCAAAGTCGGGTTATACCCAATAACAAGCTAGACAAACACCGAAATATTTATTATTAGATATGATCAAGGTAATAATTATTAACACTTATAATATTTGGAAAATGGGTTTTCTAAATATTTACACTTGTGTGATAAATAAATTATATGGAAAATTTATATTTTGAGAGATATTATTATTTGGATAAATAACATGTATGTATAAAAACCAAAATATAAACAAAAATGGGTTTTTGAGTTTTTGGAGGAAAACCCCAAAAAAGGGTCGACCCCTCCCTCCATCCCTCTCTCTCTCTCTCTCTCTCTCTCTCCTATTTTGTGTTTTCTCATAACATGTAAAGCTTTTGGTTGGGAGATTAGAATTCTTGGAGAATTCACAATCACACCTTCTCTCTTACACACAAACTCTCTCTTCCTCTCTTTTCAGTCGAGAAGAACAAGAAGAAACACAAGGGAGTTTTGCAAGTGAAAATCCTAGTAACCTGGTGTTTGCTAAAAAGCTTGTACGGGTATACTAGCTCAAGTTTTCCTCCATTGGAGACTTGTCATTCACATCTTCATCCCTCTCAATTTTTGGAAATTTAAAAGGTATGTATACTAACACCCTATGGTTGTTCTTGATAGTATGTATATCGTATTTGGATCACGGATTGGGTTTTATTTTATAAAACGGGTGTTATATGTATTGGTAAACAAGATTTAAAACTAATTATTTCCGCTGCGGTTTTCTATATAATGGGTTATATGGACTTTGATAATCTTGTTAAAACCCAACAATTATGACTGGCGTTAAGTAGGCCGTTGATATTGTTGTCCACTTAAATCTTATAACAAACCTTCGAGTATGATTTAATTTTCAATTAAGGCACAAAATATCAGAAACTATCAGCCCTTAATCTCGGTTCAGGCCTAGTTTGACTTTTACCATGTCACTCCAACTTGACTTAAACCATTATGCTGCTGATCAAATTATAAGTTTTTTTGATTTATAAGCATTCTAAGTTCATAATCCCCACTTCAAGGTATACCAACGTTATCAAGCAATAAAGTAGTGAGAGCCTTCTCATCCTCTTCAATCTTTTCAAAATCCACGTTGCTGTACATTTCGACAAGCTTTACAAGTACTTCATCATTATCTTTCTTTGATAAGTGATAGTATGCTTCTCCAAATCTTTGCATATTTCCTTTTTACATACTTCTTGAATCTGAACGTTCGCTCAACAAATCCTACATGAGAAGTCTGGTGTTCCCAGGTTCACCCATATCTTGATCATCCACGTCCGAGAAAGTCGTCCATGCCTCATACCATAAAGCTGTGTCGGTTTCCTCGGCCGTGTAGATTCGTATGTCAATCTTCAACTGTGTTGCACAAGTGGTATACCATTCTCCCCCGATTCAGAACTGGATACCAGTGTTGTCCCACATATACAAATCCTACATCTTAATCAGAACTGAATCACAGCCCGTGTTTTTAATCTGAATTTCAAAAATGTCACGATTCGAACTTGCATTTCAACCCAGTTCTAAGTACTATCATCCGAGTTTGATTTATATGATATGGTCTTGTTCAAAACCCGAACCCAAAGGGCTTTATTTCAAAAACTACTTCAATCCTATGTCCTAATCGGGTCAAACCTCTTTTGACAAATCAAAACCCTAGATTATACAAATTAAATATCCTATTATTCGGGTTTTGACCCGATTAAACAATGAAATAGGTATGATATTCGGATTCGGGGCTTACATTTAACTTGATTTTGACTTAGAATGGTAAATTAGAACCTAGAATCATTAATTTGACATACCTTTGTCTTCAGATTGAAGGATTTAAGTAGAGATTGAAAGAAAGGGTGTTTGGTCGCTAGTTCTCGGAGGGAGGCAGCTTGTGTTCTTAGGAACAGTTATGACAAATTTGGTATTTTAATAAAAATCCAATAACTAAACTGTGAAGTGGGGCACGGCCCCATGCTTCAGGAAGTACAGCCCGCGCTTCAAGTTGCAGTCAGGATGTTTTTGTTTATTTGTTTATTTAACGAGCTGGGTCATTTTTAACTGATTATCTGAAGATTTAGGTTCTAAAAACAAAATCTTATGGAATTTCATTAACTTCTTAAACATTACATTGAAACTTTGGAGCCTTGCGATTTCTTGTTAAAGATGTGATGGGTTATTACCATTCTTGAACTTTCTTACTGGCTTCCATTCCATTCTTCTGTTATCCATTTAGGATATTTTTGGTTTGGTATGAATGAAATTGTGAAGTGTGTTTGCAATATATTATGGGTCTGGACGTCGAAGACGACCCTGTGTAACCAGATACACGGCCCCGTGTTTTTGAGGGAATAAAAGTTTCAGATTCAGAGAATTCTACGGCGTCAACGTGTATCATGCTGAAGATTCTAGGGTGACCACAGCCCCTTGTAACCATATATATGGCCCGTGCTTATACCCCTGGATTTTAAATCTTTGATTTCCAGCAAAACGCGAGAGCATGAATTTTTCAGAATGATGTTTTAGATTTATTTGAACACATTTTTGCGTCCTAAAATTACTTTCATTAACAAAAAGGTTCTTAAACATAAAATCGAGATAAGCCCGAATATCCTAGATCATAAAATTAAGTCGGGATAAGCCCGAAAGTCCTAAACATGTGCCTAGTGCACTTGATTACACATGGAAAGGTAAAAAGGAATCTTGATTCCACTGAATGGATCTCTTCCATCGAACGGCCCGGGTGGAGGAAAGTAGGTGAAACGGAGGACTTGAAACTGCAGTTGTTCATTGTTGTCCCCTAGTTCCATCTTCACACTTTCCACCGACTCGGTGAGTTGAATGAGACACATCTCTGCGAGGAGATTCTTTTCGGTGAGTTCCTTAATGATCTCTTGGAGTTTGAGTAGAAGCTCGGTTTTTGAAAGATGTCGGGTTTTGTTTCTCGTTTAGCGAGGAAAGGGAATTTTATTGCTCACCTCGGTAGATATTGCGGTATCTCAGAGGTGAGAATTGGTTTTTGGTTTAGTGCAAGAAATGCATTGGAAAGAGATGCATTTATAACCAAACAGTTGCAAGATACCCCATGTTTCGGGGAACACGACCATGTGCCTCAGCCTGACAATTCTGTTACGAGTCAGACTGAATGAGATTTTTGCGGCGAAGATTCCGGCCTTCAAATTGTGGCACGGGCCCGTGCTAACAAAAGCATGCCCCTTGTTTTGATCACATATATTTTTTTTTTGAATAAAAACAAGGGAATATATATACAAGGCATGGTTTAATGATGGTCTTGGCCAGACCCTACTTCAAGTATGTTGATTGGTTTCGATGGAAGATTACTACCTTTGCGACGGCCCCAAATGGTCCATCGATATATGGTTTCAATCGATGCACATTAACTTTGTACTTATGGCTGTCAGAATTTGAAATCCTAATTGTCCCATAGTAAAAAACTATTTCAACTATGTATGGGTCTGTCCATCCAGATTTCAACTTTCCTGGAAAAAGACGTAAACGTGTGTTATATAACAGTACATCGTTTAGTTGAACCTTTTTATTTCCTTTTAAGTGGGGGTTGTGCAGACACTTAGTATTTTCTTTGTAAGACAAGGAATTTTCATAGGCTAGTGCTCTTAGTTCTTCTAGCTAGTGTATCTGATCTTCCCAGTTTTTACAAGTGGACATTAGATCAAAGTTCACTGCTCTAAGAGCCCAATAAGATTTGTGTTTTAGTTCTACGGGTAGATGACATGCTTTCCCAATAAGCTTTTAATGGTGTTGTTCCTATGATGGTTTTGTAGGCTATCCTAAGGGCCCACAAAGCGTCATCTAACTTTTCTGCCCAATTTTTGCGATTCATCCCAATAGTTCTTTTGAGGATCCTTTTTATCCCTCGATTTGAGACTTCCACTTTCCCACTGGTCTGCGGATGGTATGGTGTTGCCAAACGGTGGTGAACTCAATATCGTGCTAAGTCTTTGTCCATTAGGGTATTGCAGAAGTGAGTACCACTATCGCTGATTAAGGCCTTTCGAGTAGGGAATCATGAAATTAACTTTTCCAGAAATCGTACAATAACCCTAGCATCGTTAGTGGGAAGAGCATGTGCTTCTACTCATTTAGACACGTAGTCGACTGCTACTAGGATGTATTTATTTCTAAATGAGTTAGGAAATGGAACCATGAAATCTATTCCCCATACATGAAAGACATCAGAAATTTGAATGCCTTCTTGAGCCATCTCATTCTTGGCTGAGATGTTTCCGGCTCTTTGACAAGCATCTCATGATTGGATCAAAGCATGTGTGTCTTTATATGTGGTGGGCCAGAAAAATCATGCGTCAAACACTTTCTTGACCACGATGGCGGTACTGCGGTGTCCGCCAGTTGGTCCTTCATGGAAGTGTTTGAGAATATCTAATGTTTCCTTTCCTGATACACATCTACTAACAACCCGATCGCTCCCATCCTAAACGAGTAAGTGTCTTCCCAGAAGTATAACTTAAGGTTGTTGATGAGTTAGCTCTTTTCTTAGGATTACGCAAGCAAAATACTTCGCAAAATCGGCAAACCAAGGACTTTCATCCTTCTCTTTCATGAATGCTTGGATATGCATGAGAACCTCGTATGGAAAATTATCATCAATATATTCCTTGTGATGTTCTTCTTAAGCTAGCCATTCTGAACGTGAAAGATGGTCTAGGTCTAAATTCTCTGCTCCCTTTTTGTCCTTGACTTCTAAGTCAAATTCTTGGAGTAGTAGAATCCATCGGATAAGTCTGGGTTTAGCATATTTCTTGTTGAAGAGGTATCGTATGGCGACTTGGTCGGTGTAAATGATGGTTTTTGGAAAGAACTAGGTAGGATTTAAATTTTTTGAAGGCAAAAACTACTTCTAATAACTCCTTTTCTGTTGTGTATTTTTCTTGTGCAACATTAAAAGTTTTACTAGCATAGTAAATTGGATGAAAGTATTTTTCTTTGTGTTGTCCGAGTACGGCTCCAACTTCAAAGTCACTTGTGTCGCACGTGATTTTGTATGGAAGGGTCCAATCGGGTATAGTTTTGATTGGTGCCTTGACAAGTTTATCTTTTAATATGTTAAATGATTCAACACATTCCACAGAGAAGACGAATGTTGCATCTTTATATAGAAGTTTGGTCATAGGTCTAGCAATTTTGGAAAAGTATTTTACGAAGCGACGGTAGAATCCTGCGTGACCTAGAAAACTTCTAATGGCTTTGCTGATGTTGGTGGCGGAAGTTTGGATACGGTTTCAATTTTTTCTCTATCAATTTCTAGTCCTGCTTGGGATTCTTATGACTGAGAACAATGCCCTCTTTGACCATAAAGTGGCATTTTTCCCAGTTGAGTACTAAGTTCACATCTTCACACCTAGTTAACATTATGTCTAGGTTTTTAGAAAATGATCGAAGGAGTCTCCAAAGACTGAGAAGTCGTCCATGAAAACTTACAGAGAGTTTTTGATCATTTCATGAAAGATGGCCACCATGCAACGTTGAAAGGTGGCCACCATTCTTCGGTAGGCAAAGATTCCATACGAACATGTAAAGGTGGTTTTCTCCTAATCTTCAGGAGCAATGGGAATCTGAAAGTATCCGAAAAATCCATCAAGAAAACAGTATAACATTTTTCTAGACAACCGTTCAAGCATTTGATCGATATAAGGAAGTGGAAAATGATCTTTTCTTGTGGCGTCATTAAGCTACCGGTAATCAATGCAAACCCGCCAGCCTGTTATAGTCCTCAATGGTATTAGCTCGTCCTTCTCATTCATGACTACTGTCATTCCTCCCTTCTTGGGTACTACTTGAACTGGACTAACCCAAGGTGAATATGAGATTAGGTAGATTAATCCGGCATAAAGGAGTTTGATAACTTCTTTCTTTACCACATCTAGCATGTTGGGATTAAGGCATCTTTGATGTTGGACAACGGGTTTGTACTCTTCGTCCGTGAGGATTTTGTGAGAGCAAAATGAAGGACTGAAGCCCTTGATATCCATGATCTTCCATGCGATAGCCTTCTTACGGTTTTTTAAAACCTAAAGAAGTTCGTCTTTCTCTTCTTTGGAAAGGTGAGATGAAATAATTACTGGGAGTTGGGAATCTTTTTTCTAAAAAGGCGTACTCGAGATGGTTCGGGGGTACTTTTAATTCTAAGGCTAGTAATATTTCTATTGATGGTTTTGCTTTTTCATTACACTCAATGATTTCACATACTGCTTCCGATGCTTCTTGATTGTTTTTGTTAGCATCGAGCTTTTCGTATTCTAAAATGGGTTTGATGATGGTTTCGGTCAAGACTTGTGTTTCGAGTAGGTCAGTGATGGAGGAGTCTCTCACATAGAAACTCACGATAAAATCGATGATGTCGACACGGTATAATGTGTCATCGTGATATTGCGGATGTTGCATAGATTTTCCTATATCAAATGTGATTGTCTCGTCATTGACCCTAAGAGTGAGTTTGCCGGTGCAAACATCAATAATAGCCTTCGCAGTGGCTAAAAAGGGTGTTCCTAAAATCATATGTACACATTTTTGTCTTCTTCCATGTCTAAAATCTCAAAATCTACTGGGTTTTAACAAGATTATCAAAGTCATATAAACCCATTTTATATGAAAAATGCAGCCGATTAATTAGTTTTAAATATTGTCATTTAGATTAATATAAAACCGATTTTATATGTAAAATCCAAGCCCCATATCCATATATGAAATTACATGTTTACCAAAATCAACAACCATAGGGGGTTTATGTAATACAACCTTTCAAGATGCAAAGAGGATGAAGAAGATGATGGTTTGAATAGCTAGCCTTCAATGGAGAACAGCCTCAAGTTTGTATACTCTTCAAAGCCTTTTAACAAACACCTTGTATTGCTAGGATTTGCTCTTAGAAAGTCTCCTTGTTCACCTCTAGTTTTGGCCGAAAATAACAGAGAGAAAGAAGAGAGAGTTTGGCTTCTTGTGTGTATGATAGAGAAAGAAGAGTGTGACCCAATGCACCACAAAAGTTGGACCAACCATAAGGCTTGCATGTTTTTGATATATTAGTAACATTAAAGAGAAGAGAGGGGGGGGGGAGGGGGCCCGACCGTTTTGGGTTCTCCCTCCCAAAATTCAAACTCCAAAACTGTTATTATTTGTTACCTATGTTGTACATGTAACATTATAATGTAACATATCATGGTAAGGTAACATGTATTATGTAAAATGTCTTTCATATTCTTATTGTTGATATTTATTTGTTAGATCATATCTTAAATAAATATCATGGAGTTTGTCTAGCTTGTTATTAGGTATGACCCGACTTGGATCATAACGTACTAGCCATATCAACTCTAATATGTGTCTTGGGCAGACCGATTCCAACAATCTCCCACTTGCACAAGATACATAGAAGATTTATGAAATTAGCAAATACCGCCTAACAACGGTTTACTACCCCTAATAGGTATGACGAAGTGCCATTCAATAACATCATCCCCTTCAATTCCCTTACTTGAAATGATTTAGGTGAATCTATCATTTATCCTTTTGCCACAGATGTCATGTCAAATCCAAAGACATAGCTAATATTTTGCCCTATTAACTATATACGTCTCTCACAATCACCTCATATCATACCTAATCTTAACCTTATGTACCGTCATGTTTCAGAGCAGCGAAGAACTAAGTCAAAGCATAATAATTGGTGAATATCAAGACCCAATATGTATCTCAGGTCTGAGGATACTATGATATTCGCCTTTACTCAAATTTACTTATGATCAACAATCACAAGGATTCCATGTAGTAACATTTGAGTGCGGGTCAGTCCAATATTTATATGCCATAAATATCTATGAACCTTGGCAGCAAACCCTTGCTCTATATTCATAGCTTATGAATATCCACCAATCCAAGTTCATAACAGTCTTACCTTCATATTTGTTCCCACAAATATAAACGACTACGGACATTTAAAATAATTAACTTATTCACGGATTTAAACATGCTATAATGGAACATAACTCAAAATGTCATATTCATAAAACATAATCATATGAATGTGTTAAAATAACAATTGTTCCAATATCCGAATACAAAATAGATCAAATCCAATCACTAGAATATCGAAGTCCTAAGGCGCAAGTATGACCCTCATGCTTCGGCATTTCAAGGAGCTTCGTGAGTGGATCCGCAATGTTTTGATCGGTGTGAACTTTGCAAATACATTTATTTCCTTTTTCAACTTCATCCCTTATGTAGTTGAATCTCCGCTCAATGTGCCTTGTCTTTTGATGTGCACGAGGTTCCTTGACTTGAGCAATCTCACCCTCGTTGTCACAAAAGATATCTAGAGGGTCCTGAATTGTATGGACCACCACTAGATCGGAAATGAACTTTCTTATCCACGCAGCTTTTTGAGCTGCCATTGAGGTGGCGATGTATTCTGATTCGGTGGTGGGCAATGCTACCACATCTTGTTTTGCGCTTTTTCAAGAGATAGCTCCATCATTCATAACGAAAACATATCCCGATTGTGATCGAGGATCATCTCGATCGGTTTGGAAACTCGCATCCCTGTAACCCTTTACAACGAGTTCCTCCTCATCAGAGCCATATACTAGAAACATATCCTTAGTCCTTCTAAGGTATTTCAATATGCTCTTAACTGCCATCCAATGGCTACTTCCCGGATTTTGTTGGTAGCGACTTGTCATCCTCAAAGCGCATGACACAACAGGTCTAGTGCATATCATGGCATACATGATGGATCCTATTGCTGAAGCGTATGGGATTCCTTTCATTTTCTCTTGCTCATCCTTTGAGATTGGACATTGAGTCGCTCTCACTATCGTTCCTCTTGGAATAGGTACCAAACCTTTCTTAGGGTTCTCCATTTGAACCTTTTCAAGATTTTATCAATGTATGCACTTTGGTTTAAACCTATCAATCGCCTTGATCTATCCCTATAGATCTTTATTCCCAAAATATAGGCGGCATCACCAAGATCTTATATGGAAAAACAACTCCCTAGCCAAGCTTTTACACCTTCCATGGTTGGAATGTCATTCCCAAACAGTAGTATGTCATTAACATACAATACTAGGAAAGTAACGATGCTCCCACTAGCTTCCTAATACACATAAGCCTCATCAGCGTATTTGATGATTCCAATTTCTTGACTTCTTCATCAAAACGGTGATTCCAACTTCTAGATGCTTGTTTCAATCTATAGATTGATTTCTTTAACTTGCATACACGCTTTGAAACATGACGGTATATATATATACACATTATATATATATATATAATATAAGTGAACAAGAAGAGAAATTATAAATGAGTAAATCAGTTATATGAAGGTTATCATCTAAGATCAAGAATCCACTCCATTCTTCCTTAATTATTATAAAGTAAATATGTGATAGAATAGTCCCTCACTTCTATGTGAACATACTGTTGGGTTTTAGCGAAATTATCAAAGTCATATAATCCCATTTATATGAAAAACGCAGTGGATAATAAAGTTTTAAATCTTGTTAATTAGTTGACTATAAAACCGATTTTATATGCAAAACCCAAGCTCCGGATCCATATAAGAATTTGCATGCTTACCAATATAAACAACCATAGGGTGTTCTTAGCATACTACCTTCAAGAGCCTAAGAGAAATGACGGAGAAAATATGAAAGGCGAGTCTTCAAGATAGAAGGACCTCAAGCTTGTATACCCTTCAAGATTCCAACAAATACCTTGATTATCCTAGGACTTACACTAGAAAACTCTTTATTGTTTTTCCTTCCCTTAGCCGAAATTAGAGAGAGAAAGAAGGGAGTTTACTTGCAACTTGTGTGAGAGAGAGAGAGAGAGAGAGAGAGAGAGAGAGTTATGTGCTACCAATGCACCACAAAAATCTACCAACCAACTCTTGTGCATGTCTTGGAATAAATAAAATAATTAAGTGGGGAGAGGTGATTGGGGGGGGGACGGCTCACATGGTTCCCGCCAAATTTCAACTCAAGTAATCTTTAATTATTTATTAATGTTATAACATAACATAACATGCAAAATCCAGCATGCATTGCATATTGCTATTTAACCAACTTAAATAACATGGTATATGCAATATGCAAAATGCAGTAAGTCTTGCATATTGTTATTTAACCAACTTAAATAACATGGTATATGAAAAATGCAAAATACAGATATTGTTATTTAACCAACTTAAATAACATGGTATATGCAAAATGCAAAATGCAAAATACAGTAAGTCTTGAATATTGTTATTTAACAACTTAAATAACATGGTATATGCAAAATACAAAATCTCTCATAACATAAATTATCCATATAATCTATTTATTACACAAGTGCAAATATTTAAAAACCCAATTTCCAAATATTCTAAGTGTTGATATTTACTTGTTAGATCATATCTTAAATAAATATTGTGGTGTTTTTCTAGCTTGTTATTAGGTATGACCCGACTTGGATCATAACGTACTAGCCACATCAACTCTAATATGTGTCTTGGACAGACCGATTCCAACAATCTCCCACTTGCACAAGATACATAGAAGATTGACGCAAGTAGCGAATACCGCCTAACAACGGTTTACTACCCATTAATGTATGATGAAGTGCCATTTAATAACATCATCCCCTTCAAGTCCCTTACTTAAATATAATTTAGGTGAATCTATCATTTATCCTTTTGCCATAGATGTAATGTCAAATCCAGAGACATAGAGTGATCATTCTCTATTGATTTAACTTATCAGGCCTAAGGCATCTTACTCTCAATGAATACGAGGGACAAATCCAATTTTGACTACATACGTCTCTCACAATCACCTTGTACCATACCTGATCTTAGCCTTATGTACCATCATGTTTCAGAGCAACGAAGAACTAAGTCAAGGCATAATATTTGGTGAATATCAAGTCCCAATATGTATATCAGGTCGGAGGATACTATGATATTCGCCTTTACTCAAGTTTACTTATGACCACCAATCACAAGGATTCCTTGCAGTAACATTTGAGGGCGGTTCAGTCCAATATTTATATCTCATAAATATCTATGAACCTTCGCAGCAAACTCTATTCATGCGTTATGAATATCCACCAATCAAGTTCATAATAGTCTTACCTTCATATTTGTTCCCACAAATATGAATGGCTGAGGGCATTTAGAATAATTAACTTATTCATGGATTTAAGCATTCTAAAATGGAACATAACTCTAAATGTCATAATCATAAACCATAATCATATGAATGAATCAAAATAACAATTGTTCTGATATCTAAATACAAAATAAATCAAATCCTGATGTGCGAAAATATATATATAAATAAAACACAAGTCGCAACTAAGCTTTAAAAACCAAACAATCTATCCTAGTTCACACAAACGGCAAGTGTACCGGTCGCGTATAGCACAGATGAAGAAAGTCCGGATATAGAACTCGAAGACACGTGAAAACGTTTATAATTACGAAACTCTAACCAAGACTCACCAAAATATTTAATCGATTTATTTTAGACTTTAATTTAACTACTTAACTTAACTAAATGAAAACTTTTGACGAAACTTTGAAAACTTTGGTTTAAATTCAATGAATAAAGACATCTACCTAGGAATGAATCATGTTGACAGAAATAACAAGACAATGGATTGAAAATATTCATGACACCGGTTATAAAAGATGACACAACTAAAACTTGTTTAAGAAAGTCAAATTACCTCTCAGTCTCTCTAACATACTCTAACTTGTTTTAGTTGATTTTAAAGAATAAACCGGAAAAACGATTATTAACGTGTTCAAATGACGACTCTCCTCTCGGTCTCATCGACACACTATCATAATGGAGACAAATACTATGTCACCAAGGATAGAGGAACAATTTAACTTAACCCAAATTAAACCAACTAATTGCACATAAACACTTAAACTTGACAAGACAAAAACCCGCTCACGCGCGGTCTTAATTCTAACAAGTAAAAGCAACGAGACAATATTACTTCTTATCACCTCTCGGTCTCAAAGAAGGTGTATTTTAACTGATTTTAGATGATTATATTACCCACTTATCCCTACGGTTGTACACCCCGCAAATAAACTCTAAACACCAAGTCAAGAGTCTAACAAGCAATCAATTAATCAAAATTAATTCAATTAACTAATGCAAGAGGATTATAAGTAATAACAAATAAAACACAGCCATCACACACAATCTAATTTATGGTTTAGTTAAAATTTACATCAACAATTCAAGTCTTGAACATTAACTATCCATTATACAAGTCTAAACTATTCAACAATCATCTATCCTAGGTAGAACAAGCAAGTTTAGCCTAACATTGATTTTGGAAAGCCATGTATACTTAAGAAAAATATCACAAACATCAACTCAAACATGATTATATTCATTCAAGATCCAAACAATATCAATCACAAGACAAACTATCAATCAATTGCAAAACAATTCAAAGCAAAAGACTAAATCCACAAAGTTAGGGTTCTTGAACAATAAACAAAGTTTAAGATCAATTACTTAAGATGTATGGCTGAGATTTATGATGTATAAGGTCCCTAGTAGCTGCACAAGATCACCCCGAGCCTCCTTCTTCCTCTCCAGCCGTCACAGCCTCCTCAGCCGCCGGTTTTTTTCTTTTTCTGCCGCTGCTACAGTGCTTGCGATCGGAAAAGGGGTTGAAACTAGGGTTTAGGGTTTTTTTTTCTTTATTTCGGGATTATGGCTTGAATAATGGCTGGAAACTCTTGTTATTAACTTAATATAATATTATAAAAGGCTTTTAAGATGTGGGCTTGGGTCGGGCCTTGACTTATAAGTTTGAAAGTTGAACAATTAAGCCCCTAAACTCTTCAATTTTAACTCTTTTTTCCACCAAACCTCATAACCTACAAGTAAACAATCAACTTTGTAAAATCAAGCATAAATAAACCATAAAACTTAATAATTAAACTAAAAAGCAATTAAAACATGATAAAAATGATACGGAAAGTAAATGTGTTTTACAACACATCAAACATCCCCACACTTAAGTCTTTTTCGTCCCTGAAAAAGTCTAATGCAGTTGGATCAGAATCGGAAAATCAAAGTTAAATCAAACATATAGGTTAGATTTTAAAGCTCAGAGAAACGCAAAAACCGCGATCATCAATATTGTTGTCCACCTAAACTCATGCCTTAATCTTTACCGGGACAAATAAGATCCGACAATAATATTACTTAGTAGTTTACACAATTAAGACCCGCTTATTTTCTGCTTTTACCGGACCAGACCACCCCAACTTGACTTAAACCTCAAAATTAGCAGATTTAAAACTTTGTTGCTCAATATTTATGAATAGTTAAGACGATCAAGGGTATTGTTTATCCACCTAAGCTTAAGCATCAAAGTCTACCAAGCAGCCATTAGATATGATTAAGGTTCAATTATTTATAGCCAGTGCTCCCCACAACATGACATACCCCCATTATCAAGCAATACCCCAAATCCATCACCATAGGTGAGTATGCAAAATTTCATCTGTAGGGCTTACATGTAGCGTGTCCCTTGTGGTCCGTTTCTTAATGGTAATGAGACGTGAGCAAGGGGACCCCACATGACTAACAGCGTGGATGATCAAGTCTGTAGTGTATTTGTACTTTCGTACTTTTTGTGATCATGTTTATAGACTTATAAGGGTTTGCTCTTTGGCTTTATTTCAAATATACACAACCCCACTTAGGAATTGTGAATACCCAGCTAAATAGATTGCATACAGACCCATGGTCTCCGAACCCGAAGCATCCCATCAATACAGGATTTAAGGTTATAAAACCATACGCCGATGAGGTGTAAAACACTAAACTAGCATTTTAAGATTTATATCACAGGCTACACGGCATACTCTAACGTTAAACCTACCCAAGCATCATATGATAACGTATTCAGATTTTTAAAAACTCATGATACTTCCACTTTTTCATACCAAAATTTGAGGGTTGAGTATGGCCCGACCTTTCATTGCTTATTTTCCACGGACAAAACGCTTTACCCACAAAAGATTTCCGTTTAACCGTTTTATCGAATTTGCCCTTTCATTTTCAAGGCTGAGCCTACCGACACATCCCAAGTTTAGTGCGTTTTCTTTTATTTATCTCATATTATTAGTAGTTTGAAAAACCGATTTCCGATAAATATCATCATTTCCCACTTTAATGCAACAGAAGCTAAAAACAAGGGACATTTTATTTTTTATTTATTTATTTATTTATTTTTCAACTTAGACATCGTACGAAAACGAAAAACGAGTGAAAAATTTTTACTTTTAAAATTTTTTTTTTTTATTTTTTTTTATTTTTATTATTTTTTTTCTACAACTAAGTAAAATAAATTCCCATCCCCACACTTAGAACGAAATCGTCCTCGATGAGAACAAGGAAAAGAAATAAAATAAAATAAAACGTAAAGCATAAAATTAAAACTTGAAAGAAACGAAATTAAAATAGAGAACGGGTTACTCCCCTGGTTTAGATGCAAAATTCTTTATCAGCTATGTATGACTCAAACGAACGACCGTATAGCATTTCATTTGCGGCCGCAACCTCGGGTGAACCAGTTCCAAAACGCCATCAGAGCTACCATGCGCATGATAATACCTGTAAAAACTCAAACTCGCTCGCATGTAGCGGCGTACAAAACAGAAAACAGAAACATAAGAAATAAACATATTTTTGTGTTTTCGAATTTTTTAATTTTTATTATTATTTTTTTTATTTATTTTTTTATGTTTTTATGAATATAAATAAAAATAAAACAAATAAAAACAGATAATAAAGAGAATCATAATACAAACTCTACAACTCGGGCTGTCTCCCGAGTGATGCATCCATCACGCCTATTCCTCGGTGAATGAGTCAAGGTAGAATACCTCGACTGTCTGATCAGTTATTGGCTCTCCTATGTAGTGCTTCAATCTATGGCCGTTCACCTTAAACTTCCCGCTTCGATCTTGTATCTCAGTCGTGCCATACGGGAAAACCTCAGTGACCGTGAACGGTCCCGACCATCGGGATTTCAACTTTCCCGGGAATAACCTCAACCGTAAGTTATACAGTAAAACCTTATCCCCACACATGAACTGCTTATTACCCTTCAATTTCCTGTCATGCAGTTCCTTCGTATGCTCCTTATACCGAAATGATTGTGCATATGCGTGATCCCGGAGCTCCTCTAATTCATGTAATTGATGGAAACGATTACCCTCTGCGGCGGGTAAATCAAGATTAACCCTTTGAAGGGCCCATGAAGTGCGGTGTTCCAATTCAACAGGAAGATGACAGGCCTTCCCATAAATCATCCGAAATGGTGTGGAACCAGTCGGAGTCTTGTAGGCTGTACGGAAGGCCCACAAAGCGTCATCTAATTTGTAGGACCAATTCCGACGATTTGAACCAACCGTTTTCTCGAGAATACGTTTGATTCCCCGATTACTCACTTCTACTTGCCCACTAGTCTGTGGGTGGTAGGCGGTCGCAAGCCGATGGGTGACCCCATAACGCTTCAACGCCTTATCCATCTGCGAGTTGCAAAAGTGAGTACCTCGATCACTGATCAAGGCTTTCGGGACTCCAAAACGAGCAAATAGACTTTTCAGAAAACGGACTACCACTCGGGCATCATTGGTGGGTAGAGCTTTGGCCTCAACCCACTTAAACACGTAATCGACGGCCACGAGTATGTATTTGTTTCCATGCGAAGATGGAAACGGTCCCATGAAATCAATACCCCATATATTAAAAACCTCACAAACTTGAATGGCATTCTGGAGAATTTCGTTTCGTGAAGAAATGTTGCCGACACGCTGGCAACGATCGCAACTCTTAACGAACAGGTGAGCATCCTTAAAAATAGACGGCCAGTATAAACCAGAATTAAAGACTTTCTTTGCCGTAGAATTCACACCGTGGTGACCTCCAGTCGGTCCCACATGACAATGGCTCAAAATTTGCCATCCTTCCTTGATATCCACGCACCTTCTAATAAGCTGATCAGCACCAATGCGGAAAAGATATGGATCGTCCCAAAGGTAAAATTTGATGTCAGCAAAGAATTTCTTCTTTTGCTGGTAAGGCATCTTTGGGAGGTATCCGTCAGCGATATAATTCGCGAAATCAGCAAACCATGGAAAACCTTCCTCTTGTGCAGTAACGAACATCAGACTCTCCGTCGGAAAACGATCATCGATCCTAACTCCTGAATCTCCTGAATCAACTCCCTCTAGTCGTGAAAGATGATCAGCCGCCACATTCTCGGCCCCCTTTTTATCACGGATCTCTATATCGAACTCTTGAAGCAACAGGATCCATCGGATAAGACGAGGCTTAGCATCCTGCTTGCTGAAAAGATTTCTAATAGCGGCATGATCCGTATAAACAATCGTTTTGGACAAAACCAGATAGGACCTAAATTTGTCGAAAGCGAACACCACAGCTAAAAGTTCTTTTTCGGTGGTGGTGTAGCTTTCTTGTGCGCCATTTAAGGTCCGGCTCGCATAATAGATCGGATGGAAATGTTTATCCTTCCGTTGTCCAAGAACCGCTCCGACTGCGAAGTCGCTTGCGTCACACATCAACTCGAATGGTAACGACCAGTCGGGAGCAACCATGATTGGGGCGTTAACTAATTTGTCTTTAAGAAGATCAAACGCCTCGATACACTTCTCAGAAAAAATAAACGGAGCGTCCTTCTCCAAAAGTTTGGTCATGGGTCTCGCGATTTTAGAAAAATCTTTGATGAACCGGCGGTAGAACCCGGCATGACCTAGAAAGCTACGAATTGATCTCACAGAAGTAGGCGGGGGAAGATTAGAAATGGTCTCGACCTTTGCCCGGTCAACCTCTATCCCCACACTTGAGATTCGATTACCTAGAACAATGCCCTCGCGAACCATGAAATGACATTTTTCCCAGTTAAGGACTAGGTTGGTGTCAACGCAGCGGGACATCTTCCTCTCGAGATTTGATGGACATTCCATTGTTCTTACCAACCAGAGACTGAGCAGCTCCCTTCTTCAAGTTCAGCTGTTGTCCTTTCATTTTCTTGAAGTTGCTCAAAATCTCTTTTCTTGTCATTACTTTTACATATTCAAAAGGAATTCCATTCATAGTCAAAAATTTTTGTTTACCACCATATTTGCTTAAGAATTTTTGAATTTCCACTTCTTGTTCCAAATCATCTTTCAATTTCAAACCTTTTAGTTCATTGTCTTGAGTATTCTTTTCTTTGCTTAAAGCCTTTGAAATCATGTCAATGACAGTGTGTAGTTTCTCTTTCACTTCTGTCTCGGGTTCTTCTTGTTTAATCAACTTGAGTAGAGATACTAGCACACTATTTGGAATTTCTTTATCATTTAAGCAGTTGTCAAATACTTCTTATGGGACTTCTCTTTGTTTATTTATCACTTCATCTCTTAGCCTTTTCTCATCTTCAAACATTTTCAATAAATTTTCTTGTTCTTCAAAGTCTTTGTCAGACAACATTTGACTCAGAAATTCTCTGTCATGAATTTCTGTCAATCTTTGCTCATAGACTCTTTTGGCTTCTGATTCAGATTCATTCATTTCAGAGTTCATTGTCTTAATTTCAACATCCTCTTGTGCAATTTCTTTTCCTTTTAATTTCCTTCTTTCCTCACGATCCTTCCTTTCATTTTCTGGAACATTGTCAGCTTCATCATCTGAGCTGTCCTTTTCATAAAGTGAGAGAAGCTTCAGCGAATTCTCCCCCTGATTCAGTACTTTCTCCCCCTGTTTTGGGGCAGCTGAGATCTTCTCAACCTCAGACATTAGGGTTTGAACTTGTTGCAATGCTTTCTTCAGTTCTTCAGAAAGATGATGTTTATAGGAATTGGAATTACTTGGAGTTGGATCCATTGCTGATTTTCTGTTACATCAATGAACACACAATTATCAGTTAGATCTGAAAGTAAAAAGAAATTAAGGTAAAAATAATATTTCAATTCAAACCGTTGTCTTGAATAATATTGAAATCTGCACAAAAACACAAATGTGAGTTACTCTTGAAATGTGAATTTTGAAATTTTAAATAGCATATACAGGTCTTCTTTTAAAGAGAGTTAAGTCAAAAGTAAGGTACATATCTGCAGCTTTATCAGAAAAGAGTTATGAATAAAGGTCTGCATATTTTGCTTTTCTACAGTAGTTCAGATAAAGTGAGAATCTTTAAAAGTGTGTTGTCTTTTATCACCTAACTTTCTTATCTATTCCAAGAATGGTTTCCTTATCCATTTAAAAGTGTGTCCAGAAATGGTAAAGTATGCAAAGATAAAGTTACTCAAGCATTTCTCAAATTCAAATTAAAACTTATCTAGCATGAACCCTAAAAAGAATCATAATCAATTTTATCATACTAACTATCATATTCAATTAACGCATTCATCCAAGTATGAATCTAAACAATTTCATCATACTAACTCACATATTCAATCAACGCATTCATCCAAATATGCTTGTAAACATAGTGTGCTCGAGCACTCTTTCAAATGTAAAGTGTGCTCGAACAACAATCTTATGTAAATTATACCCGAATAACTTTCATATAGTGCAAAGTGTGCTCAAAAAGAAATTCTAGCAGACAGTGTACTCGGAAAGTTAAAATTTTGAAAATTACCAAGTATATTGAAGGAACACGAGTGTACCCGAAATATAAAGTGTGCTCGGTAAACAAAGTTTGCCCGAAAACACTTGTAATTTCAAAGAAATCATAAACACACATATCACAGAGCATGCTCGAAATGAAATTAAACACATAAACATTTAAGTGTGCTATAGTCTAAAATTTCATAGAGCTTGCCCGAAAATCCTAAGTTAGCACTAAGCTTTCTAGGATAAACATATTCAATCATCAGGTATGCCCTTGTTCGAGGGAACTTATCATATCAAACCATACCCAAAAAATGACAAACTTAAACAGTAACATCTAAGCGTGCCCGGAAAGATTAACAAGTCTTTCCTAACAACATATTCACACAAAGCTTACTCGGTGTACTTACTTAAATTCACAAAGTTTGCTTGAAAACACAATCAGCATATAACATGCATAGCTTACTCGAAACTAGCATATAACATGCATAGCTTACTCGAAACAAAAATTTCTTGTTAAAAGATAGCTATTTCAACACATAATCATCTCAAGACTTCAAGCTTACTCGGGAAAATGAGTGCAACAGTGTACTCTACCCGAAAAGTGTAAACACTTCAAAGTATGCTCGAAAATCATAAAGTTAGTCAGAAATGACTAAGCTTACTCGGAAAGGTTGAAAACTGTCAAACCTTACCCAAAACAACATATTCACACATAAACAAGTCAAAAATGACTAAGCTTACTCGGAAAGGTTGAGAACTGTCAAACCTTACCCGAAACAACGTATTCACACATAAACAACTGTTTTATACTCGGAAAGGTTAAACCTTACCCGAAATACATATTCAAACAGTTTGTGCTCGAGAAGGTTATAAATCATCAAACCTTACTCGAACTTACATATTCACACATACTCAACTGTTTTGTACTCGGAAAGGTTAAACCTTACCCGAAAATACATATTCAAACAGTTTGTGCTCGAGAAGGTTATAAATCATCAAACCTTACTCGAACTTACATATTCACACATACTCAACTGTTTTGTACTCGGAAAGGTTAAACCTTACCCGAAAATACATATTCAAACAGTTTGTGCTCGAGAAGGTTATAAATCATCAAACCTTACTCGAACTTACATATTCACACATACTCAACTGTTTTGTACTCGGAAAGGTTAAACCTTACCCGAAAATACATATTCAAACAGTTTGTGCTCGAGAAGGTTATAAATCATCAAACCTTACTCGAACTTACATATTCAACCTATTTTAGGCAAAATGCAACACTTTTTGACTTAAACCACTTGTCAAAGACATTTCTAAGTTATGCATCATTTCAGAACATAGTTTAAGAGCAAATGGTGCATTTAGAGATCAAATTTCAGTTATAATTCATTTCAAAACAACATCTTTGATAAACTGAAAAGATCTCAGGAATGGGATCATATTGACTAAGTAGCTATCTCATTACTTCACTCTCAGCATTATTATGACAACTTAGATAGGTTAACAGCAGGTATAAACTTAGCATGATTTTCATCTCTTTGGTGATATGATTAAAGTTCAATTTGAGCATAATGCAATAATGGTCAACACTGTGCTATGATGCCTCATATCTCTTCTCAAAGCTTATTTGGCTTTCCCCAGATCACCCCAATTTGACTCCAACCTCCTGTATTTGGTCAAAAATAGTTTTGTATGACAGAACTTATTGTATTTTTGTATTTTTAGACTCAAACATATATAGAGGTTGAACGTTGGACTTACAGTTAGCAACATGCCTTTCATTCAAGATGAGACAGATTTGCCAACATCTTTGTAGTTCTTGTTGTAACCCTCTTGTTTGATAAAATATTTAAAACACTTATCAACTTTTGGTTGATTTATTCATTCTCCCCTTGTTTTTGATATTTTCTCAAATTTTCTTAAAGCATGTTCTTTGTCATATTTAAAATGTTTCATTTTGGTTGGCCAAATAACAACAGGCTTGTGTATGACTGGGTAATCACTTTTCTGCCATATCATTCGGAGAGATCTATCTTGAGACATGCAAAACAACTATGCATCTCCACATAAAGATTAGCATATTCATTATGTTTATATCACCTTAGATTTTACATCATCATGGGAAAGTAACCATACATGTTAATGACTATACCAAGGTCTTTTTAGCCTAATAATTCCATATGATCAGCTAAGTAGTCAATGTACTATCATTTCCCATAAACATAGTTTAATATTCAATCACCCCAATATCTCTTTCTTATCAGGTTAATGGCTATCCTGTTTTGACCAAAAGTGGTCAACAGGACCAAACATACATTTGAATATATGTCATGTCAAAGTCAGAGTTATTGACATAGTTTTAAGTGAAGAAATAAGAAACAAGTTATAATTGCCCCAAATGCATTCAGTTTTCAGGTCAATGGCTATCCTTTGAATCTGTAGAGATTTAAGGACCAAACATACACAAGTGCATGTCCTTCTAACTGGGCAAATGACATAATTTTCAGCAAAAATAACTACTTGAGACTTTCCCAAAAAAAATCCTTCTTTTAAGCTTCTTAAAAGCTTGAACTGAATAATCTTATCATATCTCTACACCATTAATCAACTTGCTCATGTTTTGACCAAAATATAGTATTTATGCAAAATTCATTATAGATTTCATTGAATCACTTAATTTTGACATAAAACACATTTTGACACAAACAGTTGCATCACATACTCAAATCTTAATCATTCTTAACATCATCAAGAAAAACAGACTGTACTCTCATTCAATGTCTATCCTATCTTAACAACTTCAGAAGATCAGATTAAGAACATATTCAAGTAACCATAAACATTGATTACTCATGACATTACATAAGCATGCAATTTCACCTAAATAGATCAAACAGCTTATCAAAACATCAGATCAGTTAACATGATAGTTAAGAATTACCATCAATTTCAAGCAAATTGCACAGATATTTACTCAAGCACCTATCAGTTAACATCAAAACAGTGACATAATCAAAACATATTCAGCAACATATTCAATATGTGTAATCTCTAATAGAATAATCAGTTATCACAAAGAGACACACATAAAAACAGTTAGATTACATAACATTTAACATACTCAGTAACATATTCAGTAACATACTCAGTAACATATTCAGTAACATATTCAGTAACATACTCAGTAACATATTCAGTAACATACTCAGTAACATATTCAGGAACATACTCAGTAACATATTCAGTAACATACTCAGTAACATATTCAGCAACATACTCAGCAAGTGTAACCTCTAAAAAAAATAATCAGTTATCACAAAGAGATACACAACCAAGCACACATCCTTAATCAGATTTCATCAGAGTTGATCATTCCAAGGGCTTTCAAAAGAAAGTTGAAGCTGGTTCTATCAAGTGGTTTGGTGAATAGGTCAGCCAAATTATCACTTGTATCAACTCTTTGCATTTCAATCAAACCTTTTTCACTGCAATCTCTGATGAAGTGCTGTCTGATTTCAATGTGCTTAGTCTTAGAATGTTGCACATTATTCTTAACAGTAAAATATGCAGCTGTATTATCAATCAGAATAGGGGTGTTTAGAAAATTCAAACCATAATCCAGCATCTGATTTTGAATCCAGAGAACTTGTGCACAGCAGGCAGATGCAGCAACATATTCAGCTTCTGCAGTGGAGATTGATATTGTAGTCTGTTTCTTGCATTGCCATTACACTAGCCTTTCTCCCAAAAACTGGCATCCCCCTGATGTTGACTTTCTACTCATATTGCATCCATCATAATCACTGTCTGTATATGCAATCAGATCAAAGGATTGGTTCTTTGGATACCAAATCCCTAAGTCTGGTCTTCCCTTTAGGTATCTGAATATTCTTTTAACAGCATTCATGTGGGAGACTTTTGGATATGACTGGAACCTAGCACACACACACACAGCAAACATGATATCTGGTCTGGTTGCAGTCAGATACATCAGAGATCCAATCTTGGCTCTGTATTCATGTTCATCAACTGACTCCCCCTTTTCATCAGCTATTATCTTTTCTTTGGTGTCCATTGGAGTTGAAGCAGTCTTGTAATCATGATAGTTGAACTTATTCAAAATGTCCTGCACATACTTAGTTTGATGAATGAAGATCCCTTCAGCCTTTTGTTGAACTTGTAGCCCCAAAAAGAAGTTCATTTCACCCATGGAACTCATGCTGTACTTGGACTTCATCACCTCTTCAAACTCCAAACACATATTTTCATTTGTAGATCCAAAGATGATATCATCAACATAGACTTGTAAAAGCAGCAAATCTGACCCTTTTCTTTTGTAGAAGAGTGTCTTGTCAATGGCTCACCTTGTGAAACCATTTTCAAGTAAATGAGTTGATAGCTCATCATA
Source organism: Bidens hawaiensis (assembly GCF_021521415.1). NCBI lineage: Eukaryota > Viridiplantae > Streptophyta > Magnoliopsida > Asterales > Asteraceae > Bidens > Bidens hawaiensis. Next base: position 44,661 of record NW_027494958.1, read on the forward strand.
CCATGCTCTAGATGCCTGATGCAATCCATAAAGGGCTTCGTTTAACTTATACACCCTGTTTGGATACATAGGATCCTCAAAGCCTGGTGGTTGAGCCACATACACTTCTTCATCAATCTTTCCATTTAGGAATGCAGATTTAACATCAAATTGGAATACTCTTATGTTCTTTGAGGCAGCATATGCAAGGAAAATTCTTATGGCTTCCAGTCTTGCAACTGGTGCAAACACTTCCTCAAAGTCTATCCCTTCTTCTTGAAGACATCCCAGTGCTACAAGTCTTGCTTTGTTCTTAATCACCAAACCCCTTTCATCCCTTTTGTTTCTGAATACCCATTTGGTTCAAATTGCATATCTGTCATGTGGCTTGTCTACAAGATCTCATACATGTAAATCTCTAAACTGGGCCAATTCCTCATGCATAGCCTCTACCCAACTATTGTCTTTTAAGGCTTGTGCAATATTCTTTGGTTCTAATTGGGATAGAAAGCAAGAGTAAAGACAGATGTTTGCTATCTCAGAATGACTCCTTGTTACTCTTTCATGCAAGTCACCAATGATATTTTCAGCAAGATGATTCTTTTCAACAGTAGGAGTTTATATTATCATATTTGTAGACAGATTTGTGTCATGATTTGATTCATTAAGTTCAGTTTCTTCAATGACCAAATCAGCTTCTGCATCATGAAACTCTGGTGCTTCATCATTTGTTTGTCCTGAAGTAGATGCACCATTGTTTCCCAGATTCAAGCTTTGAAACAAGTCTTGAAATCTTGCAGTTGTTGCAGCTTCATCTTCATTTGATTGGTTGCCTGTGTCACTCCCATTCTGAACATGATCATTTTGTACATTAGGACTGTCTTGACTTGTCATTTCCTGATCTTGTTCAATTGCATTGCTTGAGGAGCTCTTCACAAAAGTGTATTCCTTTTCTTTTCTAGCAACCCTCTTCCACAATTCTTCCAAGTCCAGTTCTTTCTTCTTATTCTCTTCGATCACACTGGTCTTGTAGAATGAATCATCAAAGTCTTCAGAATAAATCTTGAATGACTTTATTAACTTTTCATGATCAAACAGCCATGTTGCACCACTGACTGTGTTGAATTGATTTTCATTAAAAATGAAGTCAGATGACTCTATCACACTCATGTGATCTTTCACATAAACTCTGTATGCCTTTGAGTGAGTAGAATATCCAACAAAGAAACAATCTAGTGACATAGTTTGAAACTTGTTCAAATAATCTCTAGTGTTCAATAGAAAACATTTGCAACCAAAGGGCTTGAAAAACTTGATGTAAGGCTTTCTGTTATTGAAATTTCATATGGAGTCTTGTTATGCCTTTTGTTTACAAGTACCCTGTTCTGAACATAACATGCTGTATTGATTGCTTCAGCCCAAAAAGTGACAGGCAGATTTGCATCAGCCAACATGGTTCTGGCAGCTTCTATTAAAGTTCAGTTTCTTCTTTCTGCCACACCATTTTGTTCAGGAGTTCTAGGAGCTGAGAATTGTTGAATTATTCCTTTCTTTGTGCAGAATTCTTCCATAACTCCATTTTTTAACTCTGTACCATTGTCACTTCTCATCATTTTGACTTTCTTATTCAGCTTGTTTTCAATCATTGTAACACAACCCATAATCAACTCTGCAGACTCATCCTTGGTACTTAGGAAATATACCCAAGTATATCTTGAATAGTCATCAATGATCACCAGATAATATCTCTTCTTTCCAATACTTGGCACACTCACAGGACCAAAAAGATCCATGTGAAGTAATTCAAGTGGTTGATCAATTGAATTGATGAGCTTTGTCTTATGAGTAGACTTGTGTTGCTTGCCCTTTTGACATGAATCACAGTGATCATCAAACTTAAATTCTCTTGTAGGTAAACCAATCACATGTTCACCCATGACCAGTCTATTCATGTTCTTTAAGTTTACATGACACAATTTCCTATGCCACAATCTTGATTCATTTTCAGTGTCTTTGGAAACAAAACATGCACCACCTCTTGAAAAGGCTTCTTTCATATTTAACTCATATAAGTTGCCATTTCTGGGTGCCATCATCATAATCATCTCAGGTGGAATTACAAACTCAGGTTTTAAGATGAAACAATGAGAATCATCAAAACTAACTTTGTAACCCTTATCACACATCTGTCATATGCTCAGAAGATTGTATTGAAGTCCCTCAACATGAAATACATTGTCAAATGACACCTTTCCATTTGTCAAGATTCCTTTTCCCACAATCTTTCCACCATTTTCATCACTCCCAAAAGCAACAGAACCTTCATATTTCTCTTCATAGTTTACAAGTGACCTCTTGTCACAAGTCATGTGCCTAGAACAACCACTATCCATATACCATATATCATTCAATGGAGTGGTATGTTCCTGCACAAAGAGAAAATTAATTAGTTAAGTGATGAGGTGCAAGCTTCACCAACTTGCAACTTATCAGTGTCAATTTCAGTGGCAGCCTGGGAAGTGAGTGTTGTAGGTTCAGAATTTGCATGAATGATTTCCAGATTATCAGAATGATCAGTTTCATATCCACATTCTCTTGGTGTTTTGAAAAGTGAAACTGAACATTGAGGCTCAACTGAGTTAGTGACATTCTCTTTCAAGACATAGTCCTTTGTTTCTGAGTAGTCTCTTACATCAGTCACAGCTTCAATTTTAGTTTCTGCTTTAGGTTTCCAAGTGAAACCTTGTGGTTCATATCCATGTTTCATCAAGAACTTCTCATCACCAGTAAGTTCAATTGATTTCATTCTCTGATAAGTATCTTTTCTTCTTGTCTTTTCACTGTTTGATGATCCTTGAGAGTCATCAGACTTAACTGATTGAATGTCTTAATTAATCTTCAATGACTGATTTTTCTTCTTTGTCATCTTCTTGTGCTTCTGTGGTGACTTACTTCTTCCTACATACTCAGTCACTTGTTTCTTTCCTTTGATTTCATGATTCTCTTCGTTACTTGTCTTCATTCCACACACATTTCCTTTCCCCAAATACATTTCATATTCTGTTTGTACAATGCAAAGTCTTGACCATACATTTTTCCATCTGGTACATGAAATGGTTTGAGTTTGAATCTTTCATGACATGAATCTGTGTGGTGACCATATTCATCACACCTTTTTCACCAAACCTTGCCTGTGAAAACTTCATGTTCTTTTGGTTTCTTGAATCTTTCACTTGGCTTAGGTGTATTGACTCCTAGAGTCTTCTGATTTTTCAAACTATCAAGTCAATTGAAAAAGGAACAAATTCCTCAATCTTGATGTCTTGTCTTTCAACATTGCTTTTGACAAAGACAATCTTTTTCATAATCATAGGTTCTTCATCACTGCTTTCTCTAACCCTTGACTGTCTTTTCTCAAATTCTTCCATTGTCTCCACTTCTCCAACATCCAACACTTCATGACTAGAAAAGATTGGATAAACTGGGATAAAGTTTTCTGTATCAGTCTTTTCATTCGCTTTCTTCTTCTTGTTGTTCTGCTTTATCCTATTCAAAACAGTCTTACTTGGTGGTCTGACTGCATTGTAGTTTATCTTCCTCCTTTCACAGATGTCAAAAGAGACATGTTCCCTTTTAATGTTATCATTTTGCTTCTTTGATTTTGGTGGGACTGGTGGATACTTTGGAAGCTTGTCAACAGATTCAGGTTTTTTATACTTTCTTCCTTTTTCAGCAGCTTGAATTTCCTTTTTCAGTAATTTGATCACTCAAATCACTCAGATCATCTTGATCCAACTCATCTGAATCAAAGTCATCCTCAGAGACTTGAACTCCAATTGACTTTTCCATTTTCTCTTCTTTCTTAATCACAAACTCTCCATCTTCATTCACTTCTACCTTTCTGTATAAATCAACAATTTCTTCCCTGTCTTGAAAGACATCTTTGAATTGTTGTAAGTATGCATCCTTTTTCTCTTTATCAACCTTTGGCATAAAGTTGTTGTTGATTGGAGGTGGAACTGTTTTGTATTTGTCTTGGTCTTTCACTTGATTCAGTATTCCACAAATGTTGCCAGTTGAGACCAAATTCTTAAGAAATTCAGTTTCAACCTTTAATCTTGTGTTTTGCACCTTTTCTTCAATCAACATCTTTTTTAAACCATCAATCTCAGTGATGTATCTTGTTTGAGATCTATAAATGATCATGCAATCATCTTCAAGGCTCTTGATCTTTTCATCACTTATCATCTCACTTGCCTCATACTCATTTATGATACTTTGTTTTCTGAAACACTCAACTTCCAGCTTGCCTACTTTTGTTTTCAGTTCACTAATAAGTTCATTCAAGTCAACTGTAGGAGCAGAGTGTACCTTAGATGAAGATGCAGAGTCTATGGCCATGAATGCCACATTAGCTCTTCTGATATCATCTGCTATATCTTCTTCATGGTTACTCCAGTCAAAGCTTCCCTCATGCTGAGTTGTTACTGCTATATTACCTTGATTTCTTGGTTGATTTTGGTTTGCTGGAATGTTGTTAGTTGCAGGGTTTTGAACAGCTTGATTCTGAGTGTTGTTCATTGAATACACTTGATTCTGATGCATACCCTGCTGGTTGTTCATCTGAGGCTGATATTGGTTGTTAAAATTGGGATTGAAGTTGTTGTTTGGATGGAAGTTGTTCAAGTTGTTGTTGTTGGAATTGAATCCTTGGTTATTGTTGAAGTTCTGATGGTTGTTGTTTCTTTGCACATTCTGCTGGTACTGTTGTTGGTTTCTTGGCTGTTGGAACTGATTGACTTGAAAGTTCCTTAGCATATTGCACTCTCTTGCAAAGTGTCCAGGCTGTTGACAGTTGTAACAGATAGCCTTGGACTTGTCAAATCCTATTCTCTCATTTGGACCAGAAACCAGAGATCTACCAGTTCTATTGTACAGCCTTCTACTTCTCAATCCCAACATAGCAGCTTGCCATTTCAAATCCATATCTTCTAAGTCATCTGCATCAATCTATTCTAAATCATCTTGAACCACACTTGTGTGAATCATGTTCTTTGCAACAAATGCATTATATGACTCAGTGAACATAGAAAACAAAGCTTGTGTCTCATTGCTTTGAACATGTCCTGTTCCAGGGTTAGGAACATTTCCATTGGACACAGAGGCAGAGTCAGAATCATCAATCAATTGCACATTAAACCTTTGTTGATTTCCTTGAGTGCTTGTGCTACCCCCAATGAAAGATTTTGGAGTCACAACATTATGTTCAGCTGGTTCTTCTATTATGGGAATCTGCTGTTGGTTCTTGATAGACAGATTTCCCATTGGTGCAATCAAAGCATTTGAAACATGAAAACTTGGTCTATCTTCCTTGATCATCTCATTCTCAATCATTTCAAGTTCAGCAGCATGAAGAAAACATACCACATCATCCAATTTCAATTCATTGAAATTCTGCTTTTGAAGGATGAATTTGCAAGCAGTATACCATTCTTTTGGCATTGAGTTGAGCAACTTTGTATTCAAATCAAAGTCAGTCATTACATAATCAGTTGTTCTCAACTCATTCACAATACTCAGAAAGCGTTCTAGTATTGACTTCAACCTTTCTCCATCTCTATACTTGAATCTTTCCAACTGTTGTTTCAGTCTTTGCTTTATAATGTTCTTCAATTCAGTGTTCCCTTCATACATCTCAAGGATGGCATCATACATTTGTTTGGCAGTTGTGTGATGAGCCACCTTGGTCAGAATCTCCCAAGACAAACCTAGCTTAATCATAGCCAAGGCTTTGTCATCCACCTTTCTCATCTTTTCTCTTATAGCAGCAGTTGCAGTAGCATTTGCACCTTCTTCAACAGTAGTTTGTGGACCATTCTTGATGGAGTTCCACATGTCAATGTCATTGTAGCATACGGCTGCGTCAAAGAGTACCTTCCATTTGATAAAGTTTTCCTGTCCATACAACCTAGGTATCTTGTTAGTAGACACCTCTTGTTCCTCATATCCAGACATTTTGAGAAAACAAAAATCAGTTTCTTATAAAAAGTTTTCAAAATAATCAGATCTGAAACCAGAATGCTCAGATCTGATGTGTCTGATGTGATTAGAACAAGATTTAGATATAAAGACTAAAACTTTAAATGAAACAAGGAAGAGAAAACACCGAAAAGATTGTAGATCTAGAAGAAAGATGAAAAACAGGGCTGCTGACGTCACAAATCAATCGAACAGTGTTCTGCTTATGTCATTTTTCTTCAAATCTTCAATCAGCAACAATATTTCTAAAAATAGTAGTAACCAGCTCTGATACCACTTGTTAGGTCCCTTCTTATGATGGTCGAATCGCCTCGGATCTTAATCAATCATGTCATAACTCACACAAAATTAATCGTGTCGACAAGAGAGTAAATGACGGGTTGCTGTATTTAGAAAGATGACCGTTTGTTAAAGGCGGAATCAATAACAAACATACGGTTGCAATGAATATTCAAAGACAGAAGGCACACACAGGATTCACTCAAAAGATTTCCATTTATATAATTTTAATCATACAAAAGGAGTAATCGATTTAGGGTTTATAAGGAATCCTAGGACTGCCGTCACACACAAAATATTCTCTCAATTAATTGTGTCGTGTCCCGTGTTGTGCTGTCTCTCTCGTGTGTATCTGTGTTTAGGCGGCGTGCCCTAATTATTCTATTTATAGGCCTGCCAACCTAAGACAGCTGTCATTCCTTCTAGAAACCCTATCCGATAGTACATATTCAAATTACATATTCAAAAATAAAACTAAGTGTAAAACAAGTCTTCTGGGTAGGCTTTTCATTAAACTTCAGTCTCCGAGTACGCAGTGTACTCGGCCTTCCTTCAGACTTGGTAAACATAGAAGTGTACTCGGAATCAGTTTCCGGGTAGACTTTACTTAAAGAATATTTTACCAAGTAAAATATTCACCGAGTAGACTTCAATCTTCTTGGACTTATCAAACTTTGCTCGACAAATCCTTACGAGCAACCCTGTTCTTCTATGGTCCTGTTCGGCTCATTGTCAGTTGAACAACTTATTGATAAGGCGTACTCGGGAGTACATACCTTAATTGAGCAGAACCTTACTCGAAGTAACTTAGAGATATTCTATTAACTCATCAAGTATACTCGGACCATAATTATTAAAGAATACTTTGCCCAGTCTTCCAATTACTTGGCTTCTTGGACATGGTTGACCATACCTTACTCGGAAGAGTAAAATACTTGATCTTGAAGAACAACCCTGCTTGACAAAGTGAACCTTACTCGGATATGCCAAATCAATGAACCTTACTCGGAAATCACTAAAAAGCATACCTTGCTCGGATATCCACTTAAGAAGACTATTTGAAGTAAACCTTGCCCGGGAGGCAAAATCTCATACTCGGCTAAGTAAAAGCTTACTCGAAGGTCCAAGGTGTGCTCGGATTCAATACTTAGCAGTTTCTGAGGAGGTTGAGAAGATTCCAATCTTCCATATTCTTCATTTAGGTCAAATCTCCTCATTTGGGTCAAATTCTTGACCCAACACATAATAAATCTATATTTTATCAAAACCGACATTTAAGCTATTTGTTTTCCGAACCTTGGTTAAAAACCATATGTGTGTGTGTGTGTGTGTATTAGTTATTAAAATTTGTTTAAGATTTTAATTTATAAAAACGGGGGTTTTAATATATATTTAGAATCTCATTAATTAATATATTAACATATCGTTTAAATTCAAATGTTTTATAAAAAGATTTATTTTATATAAATATTATTATTATTTATTATTTATTATTTATTCATTAATATTTACAATATTTATTTAAAAGAAATCTTTATTAATAATAAGAATATATACGAATACATTTAACGTATTTTTAGATTGAAATCTCTTTATATAAAATATAAAGTTTGATAAATAATGGCAATGATCCAAAATAATAAAACTAATAATAAATTAAGGTACTGAATAACTTTAGCAAGAACACACTGATCATCAAAATCCCGAACATCTCCCACTCGTTGAATTTTCCTATAATAACAGTTATCATAGCAGTATAAAGGCAGCGCCTTATGAAGCATTGTATGGTCGGAAGTGCCGATCACCACTCTGCTGGACTGAAGTGGGTGACACACAGGTTATTAGATCAGATCTGGTCCAGGAAACGACCAGCAAAATTCTTGAAATTAAGAACAATCTGATGGCCGCACGGGATCGGCAGAAGAGTTATGCCGATACCCGTAGAAAACCGTTATCATTTGAGAAAGGTGATAAAGTGTATTTGAAAGTATCACCTTGGAAAGGAGTAGTCAGATTTGGAAAGGCGGGGAAGTTAGCCCCTAGATACATTGGACCGTTCGACATTATTGCAAAAATCGGTCCTGTAGCATACCGATTAGAGCTGCCTGATGAACTGAGTGCAGTTCACAACGTGTTTCACGTGTCGAACTTGAAAAGGTGTCTGTCGGATGAGACATCGGTGTTACCTTTAGAGGGTGTCCAAATAAATGATAAGCTCAACATTGTGGAGGAGCCCATAGAAATAGTAGACGGGAAAATCAAGCAACTTAGACACAATAAGATCTCGTTGGTCAAGGTTAGATGGAACTCGCAACGAGGCCCAGAATATACATGGGAACGTAAGGACGAATTTCGGAAGAAATATCCCCACCTATTTCCGCAAAAGGAAGTAGTCGATGCGTAAAATTTCGAGGACGAAATTTTTGTAACAGGGGGAGAATGTTACAATTCCGGCAAATTCAGGTATACCCTAGCCGGAATATACTATTTACGTGTTATTTAATACTAAATATATGAATTATAATGTGATTATACGAGTATATAAGATTCTCAGTACGAATTATACTCAAATGTACAACTAGTCGTATCGGAATTACGATTAATCGATGAACGGTTATTGAAACCCGAACGAATCGGGAATTACATTATAGACGAAATATATAATGTTTAGTGATGTTTACGAAGTATTAAAGCTTCGGGATAAGTGAATTATAGCACAGAAAAAGGATTTCGATTTATTAGTACGTCGGTACGATAAACGAAACCTTTAACATCAAACCAAGCAAGAGACGATCGATCAAGCCGAAAAAGATGCACAATTACCGACAATATGAGGTGATAAGTCAATAAATGTCATGGTTTAAGTTTTTAAAGTTTTTAAATCGGTTTTATATAAATTTTAATTTTAAGCCGAAAAACGACCGTTTTGGTCTCGTTTTGAGCGAGATTTAACGTTTAACCGAAAAACGAACTGAACCAGATTATCCACAACATTATCCGGATTACACAATCCAAATGTGTGGCCAATATTTGAGATGTGTGCCCCACCCCCCACCATGTCTTGGACCGATCGGTCCCCCCCTCCCCACTCTAACATATCATTTTTCTTTTTTCCACTTTCTAACTCTCCAAATCCTCTCAACACTCTTCAACATCCATCCAAAACCCAAGTTTTTAAGCAAGAACACAAGGTAAAAACCGAGTTGTAATCGTGTTTATCTTCTTTTCTTGGTTCATTTACAAGGAAATGAGGTTTCAAATGAAAAATGGGTGAAAACCCGAGATGAAACCGATTCTTGCATGATCAAGTGATGTATACAAGTTATACAAGGGATCTTGGTCCAAGAAAGTAGCTAAAAGAGTCAAAAACGAATTTTTACGGTCAAAATCTTTGTTTTGATGTTTTAATCGAAACCATGAAAGAAATGGCTTGATTGTGGGTATAACTTGCTTGGTGTGGTGTTGTTGTGCTTGTAGGTGTTGTATCTAGTGGCTAGCAAAGGCTAGAAACCAAGATCTTTGCGATCTAACGCTAGAAAACACAAGGTAGTTCGGTTTTCGTATGATTTAGATAATTTGGACAGATTATGATAGACCTAGAGTTGGGTCACGAAATTTCACAGAGACGATCTACACATGAAAATATGAGATCTGTGAATTTTTGGTAATTTTTGGATAAAGGATGAATATTTGGTGAATTTAATGCTCGGTTTTGGCCAAAAATGGTGAAAAATAGCTAAACATCATGAAAAATTCTGGAAACTTTAAGATAAGCTTTTTATAACATATAAAAGTCACACACAAAATTTCAGGTTCATTGGGGAAGTCTAAGTAGGCTTTTCGGTAAAACGAGTTCTAGGGATTTCTAGCTCGGTTTTGGTAAAAATGGCATGAAAAATGAGTTTTTGGTTCTGGAAAAATTACAGGGAGCTATGTGGGTGACAGGGGTCATCCCAGAAAAATTTGGGATTTTTCGAAGGTTGTTTGGTATTTTCGACATATTTGGTGTTTAAATGACGTTTAAAAATGGTTAAATAAATTTTAGATATAAAAATTAATTCTGGAAAAATTTTATAAAATTCCTTACTGTGAAAAAGTAGTTTGTGCAAAATTTTAAGATCCGAGACTAAACGGATATTTATTTGTGCTAAAAAGAACCTGAAAACAAACTTTTAAAGCTTAAAACGAGTAAACCGACAAAGTTCGCCTAAGCGAACTGACTGATGCATAAAAACCTTAAAAATGGACTATTTTCATGAAACTAAGTTAATCAAGTAAAAATAAATCATCCGAAAATAATTCGGATGATTTGGGTAATTTTACCCGATTTAACCGTTTCCGGTGTATTAAAGACGAAAACGGGCCCCGCGGCCAAACGGGGTGTCTAACCGAGCTCTAATTTCACCACTTTAATGAAAATATCAATAACAACTATTTTCGGGTCGTGTGTGGTCAAACTCATTTTTTTTGAAAACATAAAGACGAATAACCGTGCTAGGCACGCAAAACGAGAAAACAAACTATCGGTAGTTTTGACTAAAGAACTCTAAGTGATATCACAATCTAAGTCCTGAAAAGTATTTCGGGGTTAACATTGTCCCCGGATCATGTACGGTACTGGGTTAGCAGTGTCCCCAGACGTACCGGTTAACACGAATTTAAGTTATATTGATAGAAATTGTGTAGTAACGATTTGGGGATCGTATTACAGATCTGTACCAGTAGCCGTGCACCGTAGTACATCTTTGCTCACAAGAAGGTGAGTTTTCACGAGCCCCTTTTACTGAACTGTTTTAAATATTTTCCCGGGGCGGAAAGCATGTTTTTATCAAAGTGTTTAAGTACATGCTGATCGCATGGAAATGAACGTATTTATATAATGTTTATTGTACGGGAATCGTACGGTAATGAATTAAGATGGTAATTGTCTGAGTTGCTAACAGTGTAAGGCCGAAACAGTGTTCTGGGGTAACCGAGTTCCCAGAGGTTATTAAATGTGTTCTGGGGTAACCGAGTTCCCAGAGGTTACTAAATGTGTTTCTGGGGTAACAGAGTTCCCAGAGGTTATTAAATGTGTTTCTGGGGTAACAGAGTTCCCAGAGGTTATTGGAAGTATTCTGGGGTAACAGAGTTCCCGGAGGTTAATCGATATGTTTTGGGATTAACAGAGTTCTCACTTGTGGGCTCAGCATAATTACATCGCTTATTTATGATTATTATAATGATTTGTTATGGTTTATTTAAATTAGTGAAACTCACCAACTATTCGTAGTTGACCCATTTTCTTTACATGTTTTCTAGGTACACTCAAATTGGGATGAGTGATATGTGTTCGATGCTGTGTGCTATTTTGTGGAAGTCTAGAGATCTATATTTTGCATTAAATATGTTAATGTACTATCGGTAACACTTATGTGATAACGCTTAGATGGTTATGAAACTCAGAACAATGTAATACGTTTAAATTAATGTAGTGGTGTTTTCTTTATAAACAATGCTGTTGATATCAGATGTGTCTGTTGCATCCCGTGTACGTTTCCGCTGCGGTTACGGGGTGTTACAGAACTTGGTATCAGAGCCATTGGTTATAAAGAATTAGGATGTCTTTAAAAGATACCTAAAACATAACCAGTAGCTCAAGTATTATAGGATCTGAATATCAACTAATAACTTGTTGTGACGAGATCGGGATGAACTTGGATGTACAAGTGGGTTATTATGGTCCGGAACATAATAACAGACTTGTCTGCACGAGGGAATTCAGGGAAAGTCACGGGGGACTGTAATAGTTAAAATTGGCAACATACGTGCAAATATGTGATAATATTGTTATGTGGTCAAGTTGTATAAGTAAGTGTATATTAATTTGATTATGATTTACACTATGGAAGGAACTATATGTTTGTTAACTTGTGTGCAGATAAAATGTCAAGAACTCCTAGTTTGTCGATTGAGGAGGACCCGGAGGAGGTCAGCTCCGGGGACTCTGGGAGCCCACTCGTAGCATCTAGCACGGAACCTAGCGAGGCTAGCCTTAGGAGTTCCGGCCAGTCCTCCCCAGCTAGGATTGCCAGATCCCCTACCCCACCCGCACAACAGGCCGCCCCTGCACCCCCCGGATTCGGACCCCGCCTCATGGCGCGGATCAGTATCCCACATGTCCGACCTACCTCGCCCCCACCCAGACCTGCTACCCGCAGGGGCGAGTCCTCCCGCTCTCAGCCCGAGCCTGCGACTCCACCTGTGTGGGGTCTTTCGAGACAGGAACGGGACGCGGCGGCCTGGCTACGAGTGCTCACCGAACAGGTCAATGAGCACTCCGCCGCCCTGACGGTGGGAGTCCAGAGGAGGATGTACTTGGGGGATTGCATACTGGACCATCAATATGCGATTGCCCAGCTGAAGAGGGAGTGCTCATACTCCCATTGGATGCTCGGCCGGATGGAGATGCGGGTCCGGGTTATGATGGCTGTGTTGATGGTGTTGGTGGCGATATTGGTGGGGTTGGTTTACCACTGTGTTTAGTTGTGTTGGGATGGGAATAGACAGGGACCGCTTTTTGATACTCTGTGTAAGCAGTTAGTGGTGATGCTAACATGGAGTGAATCTTGTTTAGTTATAATACAACCACTGGCCCTTGGGGGGGTTTCTTTTGGGGTATATCAGTATAGATACTTTTGGGTATCATTCAAGCACTGACCCGTTGCGGGTTATGTCGAGATGATGCCGACATAGGCCCTACGTATGAAAACTTAACTAATGTAATAGTGAAAGGAAAGTAATATGAACGGATGTTTGTGTAATATGTACTAACGTTTATTAATGAATGGAATGTTTGTTGTGTTTTATGATTGGAACTTGTATTGATTATATATATTTTCTTGATGTTGTGTAGAATGGCACCAAAACGTTCAGCCCAATTGTCGGAAGTGGACGTGAGTCGTTTGATTGCTCAACAGTTAGAGGCGGCGATACCGGATATAGTATCGCGCATCGCCGCCAGTATTAACAATTCGGCCAATCTAACCCCTCCGAGCAATCAAACGACCACCAATAATGACGGGGAACGAAATACTAATCCTCCGCAGAATGATAACACGATTCCGAGTAATGACGCACCGCCTAGGGTGGTCGTTACAGACAGTAATGGCCCTATACCTACGGTAGAGACGAACCGTACTGAACCGATTCGTGCATCCATGGGATGTTCGATCAAGGACTTTATGTTGTGCAAACCTCTAGAGTTTAGCGGGTCTGAATGACCAAATGGATTAGTTAAATGGATCGAGAAAATAGAATCCGTGGTGAATATCAGCAACTGCCCCGAGGATTGTGTTGTTAAGTATGCTGCCTGTACATTCACGGACCATGCCTTGACATGGTGGAACACGATAGTGTAGACCCGGGCCAGGCGGCGACAAACCGCATGACCTGGACGGAGCTCAAGGCTCTTGTACTGGAACATTTCTGCCCGAAAAACGAATTGCAAAAATTAGAAAACGAATTGTGGAACCTGGAAATGCAGGGGGTAGACCATTTGGGTTATACGAATCGGTTTAATGAGTTGTCGCGATTGGTACCATGGTTGGTCACCCCAGAGTCGAAGAGGGTGGAGCGTTATATTTGGGGGCTAACTCCAGTTGTAAAGAGTATAGTCAATTCTGGGGGACACCAGACGTATGAGGGTGCGGTGACGCAAGCTGGTATCGTCACGTATGATTTCGTAAGAAGCGGGTCACTGAAGGTGGCAGGAGAGTCCGCTGGGGGGAAGCGGAGTTCACATGACCATAGGACCCAGGAAAAGCAGCAAGGTAAACGTGCTAGACCCACTGCCCAGAACTACGCCATGACTAGTTCGGGCGGAAGGCAAGAACCGCAGAAGGGAACGTTTCCTAAGTGTGGGAAATGTGGTTACCACCATGGTGGCGTGTGCAAAGAGGTGGTGTGCCACCGGTGTGGCAGGATTGGACACTACGCACCAAATTGTAAGACAAATCTGAACAACCTGAACCGACAACCGCAACCTATCCGTGCGCAGCCATTTAAGACCCAACCAGCCCGACAGCAGAACCCGCAAGGAAACCAAATGGTGACCACCTGCCGTGCTTGCTATGAATGCGGCAGCACGGATCACTTCAAAAGACATTGTCCGAAACTGAACCAGGGAGGAAACGGGTGGCAACCCTCGGGTCAGGCATCGTCGTCCAATCCGGCGCGAGGCCGAGCATTCGTGACGGGGGCGAATGAGGCACGCCAGGACCCCAGCGTAGTGACAGGTACATTCCTCGTCTCTGATCATTACGCTTCTGTAGTATTTGATACAGGCGCCGATAGAAGTTTTGTCTCCGTTAGATTCCTGTCGATAGCAAACCTTCCTATTGGTGAAACCATAGAACCTTACACCGTAGAAGTCGCTAACGGTAAAACCATGATAGTTAATCAGATAGTTCGGAATTGCCCTTATATTCTGAACGAACAATCCTTTCTGATTGACTTGTTACCGGTAGAATTGGGTAGTTTTGACGTGATAGTGGGAATGGATATGTTAGCACGTAACAAGGTAGAAATAAACAGTGAAAAGAAAATCGTCAAGATCCGGGTGTCGGATGACGAAGAGGTATTAGTGCAGGGTGAGAAGTCGGGCTATATGATACCGTTTATATCCCACCTCAAGGTGTTAAAATATATACGCCAGGGATGCGTGGCGTATCTAGCGAGCTTGACGGCCACGGACCCTGAGGAAAAACGGGTGGACGATATCCCAGTAGTACGTGAATTTCCACAAGTTTTCCCAGAGGAACTTCCTGGATTACCGCCAACCCGACAGGTCGAATTCAGAATCGACTTATTACCTCAAGTTGGCCCTGTTGCTAAGGCACCCTACCGACTTGCACCATCCGAGATGCAAGAATTATCCAACCAATTGCAGGAATTGTTGGATAAAGGATTTAAACGTCCCAGTTATTCCCCGTGGGGTGCACCTGTACTATTCGTGAAAAAGAAGGACGGGAGCCTTAGAATGTGCATTGATTACAGGGAATTGAACAAGTTGACAATCAAAAATAGGTATCCTCTCCCCCGAATCGATGATCTGTTCGACCAACTACAAGGTGCGAGCTACTTCTCAAAAATTGATCTTAGATCGGGATACCATCAAGTTAGAATTCAGGAGGAGGATATCCCAAAAACCGTATTCCGGACTCGCTACGGTCATTACGAGTTATTAGTTATGCCTTTTGGGCTAACAAATGCGCCAGCAGTGTTCATGGATCTCATG
The DNA here is from genome assembly GCF_021521415.1 of Bidens hawaiensis. NCBI lineage: Eukaryota > Viridiplantae > Streptophyta > Magnoliopsida > Asterales > Asteraceae > Bidens > Bidens hawaiensis. The sequence goes on from NW_027494958.1 coordinate 60,235, forward strand.
AATCGAGTCTGTAAACCCTACCTCGATAAATTCGTCATCGTGTTTATTGACGATATTTTGATATACTCGAAGAATAAAGAAAAGCACGAGCAACATTTAAGATCAATTCTAGAACTTCTAAATCAGGAGAAGTTGTATGCAAAATTCTCCAAGTGTAACTTCTGGTTACAATAAGTGCAATTCCTTTGTCACGTCATAAACCATCAAGGAATACACGTTGATCCAAGTAAGGTTGAAGCAGTTAAGAGTTGGCAAGCGCCTAAATCGCCAAAGGAAATCCGCCAATTCTTGGGCTTAGCTGGATACTATCGTCGATTTATAGAGAACTTTTCCAGCATCGCCCAACCTTTAACCCTCCTGACTCAAAAGGATCGAAAGTATGATTGGGGAGAAGAACAGGAAACGGCGTTTCAAACGCTAAAACAAAGATTGTGCCAAGCGCTGATCTTAAGTCTCCCGACGGAGACGATGGTTTTGTCGTGTATTGTGACGCATCCCGTAGAGGATTGGGATGTGTGTTGATGCAGAATAATAAAGTCATAGCCTATGCTTCCCGACAGTTAAAAGTACACGAGAAAAATTACACTACTCATGACTTAGAACTGGGAGCAGTTATCTTTGCACTTAAAATCTGGAGACATTATCTCTACGGTACAAAGTGCACCGTCTTCACCGATCATAAAAGTTTGCAACACATATTCGATCAGAAAGAACTGAATATGAGGCAACGAAGATGGGTCGAGTTGTTAAGCGACTATGACTGTGACATCCGTTATCACCCCGACGAGGCTAACGTCGTAGCCGATGCCTTGAGTAGGAAGGATCGGGTTAAGCCATTGCGAGTGCGAGCGCTGGGGATGATAGTCCAGTCGAACCTTTCGGATTTGATTCGAGTCGCTCAACGCGAGGCGTTGAAAGAGGAACAATTGGAAAAAGAGGGACTTTACGGTAACGAGAAGAATTTTGAACAGCGCGTGGACGAAATTCTCTATTTCAAAAATCGGATTTGGATCCCGACCCTCCATGACCTTCGTGAATTAATCATGGACGAAGCGCATAAATCGAAATATTCCATACATCCGGGATCGGATAAGATGTACCAGGATGTGAAGGAGTTCTACTGGTGGCCGGGTATGAAAAAGGATATAGCCACATACGTCGGCAAGTGTACGACGTGTGCGAGGGTTAAGGCGGAGCACCAGAAACCCTCGGGAATGTTACAACAACCGGAAATTCCTGAAAGGAAGTGGGAACAGATCACGATGGATTTTGTGATACATCTCCCTAAGACGTCCCGTGGACATGATGCAATTTGGATAGTCGTGGATCGATTAACCAAATCGGCACATTTTATTCCGATTAGAAATAATTATAACACTGAGAGACTTGCGCAGATCTATATAAATGAATGTGTCTCGTCATGGTATACCCATCTCGATCATCTCCGATCGGGATAGCCATTTCACCTCCAAACTTTGGCAAGCTGTCCAAGAAGCGCTGGGAACGCGTATTGATCTAAGCACAGCTTACCACCCTCAGACCGACGGTCAGTCTGAGAGGACCATCCAAACCCTGGAGGATTTTCTTCGTGCATGCGTACTGGATTTTAAAGGAAATTGGGATCAACATCTCCCACTCGTTGAATTTTCCTATAATAACAGTTATCATAGCAGTATAAAGGCAGCGCCTTACGAAGCATTGTATGGTCGGAAGTGCCGATCACCACTCTGCTGGACTGAAGTGGGTGACACACAGGTTATTAGATCAGATCTGGTCCAGGAAACGACCAGCAAAATTCTTGAAATTAAGAACAATCTGAAGGCCGCACGGGATCGGCAGAAGAGTTATGCCGATACCCGTTGAAAACCGTTATCATTTGAGAAAGGTGATAAAGTGTATTTGAAAGTATCACCTTGGAAAGGAGTAGTCAGATTTGGAAAGGCGGGGAAGTTAGCCCCTAGATACATTGGACCGTTCGACATTATTGCAAAAATCGGTCCTGTAGCATACCGATTAGAGCTGCCTGATGAACTGAGTGCAGTTCACAACGTGTTTCACGTGTCGAACTTGAAAAGGTGTCTGTCGGATGAGACATCGGTGTTACCTTTAGAGGGTGTCCAAATAAATGATAAGCTCAACATTGTGGAGGAGCCCATAGAAATAGTAGACGGGAAAATCAAGCAACTTAGACATAATAAGATCTCGTTGGTCAAGGTTAGATGGAACTCGCAACGAGGCCCAGAATATACATGGGAACGTAAGGACGAATTTCGGAAGAAATATCCCCACCTATTTCCGCAAAAGGAAGTAGTCGATGCGTAAAATTTCGAGGACGAAATTTTTGTAACAGGGGGAGAATGTTACAATTCCGGCAAATTCAGGTATACCCTAGCCGGAATATACTATTTACGTGTTATTTAATACTAAATATATGAATTATAATGTGATTATACGAGTATATAAGATTCTCAGTACGAATTATACTCAAATGTACAACTAGTCGTATCGGAATTACGATTAATCGATGAACGGTTATTGAAACCCGAACGAATCGGGAATTACATTATAGACGAAATATATAATGTTTAGTGATGTTTACGAAGTATTAAAGCTTCGGGATAAGTGAATTATAGCACAGAAAAAGGATTTCGATTTATTAGTACGTCGGTACGGTAAACGAAACCTTTAACATCAAACCAAGCAAGAGACGATCGATCAAGCCGAAAAAGATGCACAATTACCGACAATATGAGGTGATAAGTCAATAAATGTCATGGTTTAAGTTTTTAAAGTTTTTAAATCGGTTTTATATAAATTTTAATTTTAAGCCGAAAAACGACCGTTTTGGTCTCGTTTTGAGCGAGATTTAAAGTTTAACCGAAAAACGAACTGAACCAGATTATCCACAACATTATCCGGATTACACAATCCAAATGTGTGGCCAATATTTGAGATGTGGGCCCCACCCCCCACCATGTCTTGGACCGATCGGTCCCCCCTCCCCACTCTAGCATATCATTTTTCTTTTTTCCACTTTCTAACTCTCCAAATCCTCTCAACACTCTTCAACATCCATCCAAAACCCAAGTTTTTAAGCAAGAACACAAGGTAAAAACCGAGTTGTAATCGTGTTTATCTTCTTTTCTTGGTTCATTTACAAGGAAATGAGGTTTCAAATGAAAAATGGGTGAAAACCCGAGATGAAACCGATTCTTGCATGATCAAGTGATGTATACAAGTTATACAAGGGATCTTGGTCCAAGAAAGTAGCTAAAAGAGTCAAAAACGAATTTTTACGGTCAAAATCTTTGTTTTGATGTTTTAATCGAAACCATGAAAGAAATGGCTTGATTGTGGGTATAACTTGCTTGGTGTGGTGTTGTTGTGCTTGTAGGTGTTGTATCTAGTGGCTAGCAAAGGCTAGAAACCAAGATCTTTGCGATCTAACGCTAGAAAACACAAGGTAGTTCGGTTTTCGTATGATTTAGATAATTTGGACAGATTGTGATAGACCTAGAGTTGGGTCACGAAATTTCACAGAGACGATCTACACATGAAAATATGAGATCTGTGAATTTTTGGTAATTTTTGGATAAAGGATGAATATTTGGTGAATTTAATGCTCGGTTTTGGCCAAAAATGGTGAAAAATAGCTAAACATCATGAAAAATTCTGGAAACTTTAAGATAAGCTTTTTATAACATATAAAAGTCACACACAAAATTTCAGGTTCATTGGGGAAGTCTAAGTAGGCTTTTCGGTAAAACGAGTTCTAAGGATTTCTAGCTCGGTTTTGGTAAAAATGGCATGAAAAATGAGTTTTTGGTTCTGGAAAAATTACAGGGAGCTATGTGGGTGACAGGGGTCATCCCAGAAAAATTTGGGATTTTTCGAAGGTCGTTTGGTATTTTCGACATATTTGGTGTTTAAATGACGTTTAAAAATGGTTAAATAAATTTTAGATATAAAAATTAATTCTGGAAAAATTTTATAAAATTCCTTACTGTCAAAAAGTAGTTTGTGCAAAATTTTAAGATCCGAGACTAAACGGATATTTATTTGTGCTAAAAAGAACCTGAAAACAAACTTTTAAAGCTTAAAACGAGTAAACCGGCAAAGTTCGCCTAAGCGAACTGACTGATGCATAAAAACCTTAAAAATGGACTATTTTCATGAAACTAAGTTAATCAAGTAAAAATAAATCATCCGAAAATAATTCGGATGATTTGGGTAATTTTACCCGATTTAACTGTTTCCGGTGTATTAAAGACGAAAACGGGTCCCGCGGCCAAACGGGGTGTCTAACCGAGCTCTAATTTCACCACTTTAATGAAAATATCAATAACAACTATTTTCGGGTCGTGTGTGGTCAAACTCATTTTTTTTGAAAACATAAAGACGAATAACCGTGCTAGGCACGCAAAACGAGAAAACAAACTATCGGTAGTTTTGACTAAAGAACTCTAAGTGATATCACAATCTAAGTCCTGAAAAGTATTTCGGGGTTAACATTGTCCCCGGATCATGTACGGTACTGGGTTAGCAGTGTCCCCAGACGTACCGGTTAACACGAATTTAAGTTATATTGATAGAAATGGTGTAGTAACGATTTGGGGATCGTATTACAGATCTGTACCAGTAGCCGTGCACCGTAGTACATCTTTGCTCACAAGAAGGTGAGTTTTCACGAGCCCCTTTTACTGAACTGTTTTAAATATTTTCCCGGGGCGGAAAGCATGTTTTTATCAAAGTTTTTAAGTACATGCTGATCGCATGGAAATGAACGTATTTATATAATGTTTATTGTACGGGAATCGTACGGTAATGAATTAAGATGGTAATTGTCTGAGTTGCTAACAGTGTAAGGCCGAAACAGTGTTCTGGGGTAACCGAGTTCCCAGAGGTTATTAAATGTGTTCTGGGGTAACCGAGTTCCCAGAGGTTACTAAATGTGTTTCTGGGGTAACAGAGTTCCCAGAGGTTATTAAATGTGTTTCTGGGGTAACAGAGTTCCCAGAGGTTATTGGAAGTATTCTGGGGTAACAGAGTTCCCGGAGGTTAATCGATATGTTTTGGGATTAACAGAGTTCTCACTTGTGGGCTCAGCATAATTACATCGCTTATTTATGATTATTATAATGATTTGTTATGGTTTATTTAAATTAGTGAAACTCATCAACTATTCGTAGTTGACCCATTTTCTTTACATGCTTTCTAGGTACACTCAAATTGGAATGAGTGATATGTGTTCGATGCTGTGTGCTATTTTGTGGAAGTCTAAAGATCTATATTTTGCATTAAATATGTTAATGTACTATCGGTAACACTTATGTGATAACGCTTAGATGGTTATGAAACTCAGAACAATGTAATACGTTTAAATTAATTTAGTGGTGTTTTCTTTATAAACAATGTTGTTGATATCAGATGTGTCTGTTGCATCCCGTGTACGTTTCCTCTGCGGTTACGGGGTGTTACAGTTTGCTCTTTTATTTATTATTATATATTCACAAAATCTGGTGTTTTACTCACTCAACCTAGTGTTGACAAAACTATTTGTATTTTTAACGCATATGCAGGTTATCGTGTGATGTGATTCTCAAGCTTGTTTTGAAGAAAGCTTAGGATTGCATGCTATAGAGAAGAAACAAGAATTTAAATTTTATTTTTTCCTTTACTTGTCTTAGTTATGGTTTATGTACTTGGTATTTGACAATTGTTGGATTTATTTAATTTGAATTAATAGATATTATAATTTTCATTATTGCATGATAGTACCTTAATAGCTGTGAGCAATCAGCTCACGCCATGACATTTCTGTCGTAGATTGGGGTGTGACAATGATTTCCATGCGAGAACTTTGATAATAATGTTCCAGCCCATAATTACTTTTATCGTCGGATGGTCCAAATAACTCGTCCCATCGTGTGGGTTACAAAATATTTGAAAGACACAACATTGTGAGAAGAGTTTTAATACATTTTGATTATAAACCAATAGATCATATTTGTATACAATATCGCTAAAACTTAATTGAACTCTTGATTTGTTTTAAATAAGATATTAAAATTTCCAAATCATCCGTTGAAAAAAGGAATATAAATCTTGAATATTAAGAAGGAAATGATTCTTTATACTTGATATTGAGATGGGTTATAATGAACAAGAACGAACAAATTAAATGAGAAGTAGGGTATCATAAACGATCGTCCTTGGAAAAGTAAGATTAATATTGTTGTATGAGATAAAACACTTAAAATGGATACGTTATTCAAATTGTAATCATCTCAAAACCAAAATTAAACAAAGAGTTGAAAAGACAAAATATGTTTAGATAAAAATTAGGAAAACACTAAAAACTTATTTGAGAAACTTAATTATGATTGATTTGCAATACATGTTGGATATGAAACTTTCAATCAACCTGGGTTTTAATCTTAAGCACATAAGATGAAACCGATTGGTTTTCTTCCATATGACATGCATGAAGCGCTCGAACCTTTTCGAAGCGTTCTACCCTAGCTTGAGTAAGGAACATTTCCTTAAGTTCGGTGATCATGTCATATGCCCCATGATTTTCAAAGTCCTTTTGAATTTCGGGAATCATAGTTTCCAACATGAGATAAGAAACTTGCACCGAATCCTCGGTGTATTTCAACCAATCGTTATAGGAATCTACATCATCAATGATTGGTTCGTCGATAATATGATCGTGTAATATATAGGATTTCTTTTCTTTCTTGAGAACAATTCTCAAGTTTCGATACCAATCCATAAAGTTGTTGTAGTTAAGACGATCCTTATCGAGTATGGCTCTTAATGATAGGTTATGCACGGGTGGGATAACTGCATTAGGTGGATTGTTGATTGCGGCCATCTACGTAATTTAACAAAGCTCAATTTTAGTATTTTCGATATCATTAATCAATTTTAATCATTAATACCCTTTTGTGTCTTCAAGACAATTAATGATGAAAATCTAGAACCCAATGTTACATTCACATAGTAGTTAGGTGACCTTTATCCTACTATTGAATTAACAAGGTAGTCAATGCTTGACGATTGCAACCCTTTGCAACTTCTAGTTTTATGGGATAGGTTAAACATCATATGTTTAGTTGGCATTTTAATCCCATCACCACTGTTTAATCCCATCAACACCTTTGTATGCCATGCTTCGGTGACCCCATTCACATGGTTTCCAAATCAAGTCGTCCTACTTACACACACGTGTTAATCTGCACATACAAGTGGTTAGATGACCTTTATCCCACAAATATGGCAAACCCACCTCAAACTCACAAGTTCCCTCCAATGTGGTTAGGTGACCTTTATCCCACATCGAGTTCCCAAGTGATTCGAGTGTTGTATATAAGGATGGTGTTAAACTTGTTCTTAAAAGGGATTTATGTTTTCTAAATTCTAGATTGGAAAACAATTTGCATACCTGCATTTAAATGCACGTTACTTTGTTTGAAAACCAATTTTCAAATTTCCTTTTAATAAAACCCATTTTATTGTGAAATCATTAACCTTTATTAAAACCAATTTTATTACCTAATGATTTCTAAGGAACCAATTTGATGCAAATTGTTGATTTTAAGTTAACAATCCATATGCATAACATAAAACAACCAAACATGCATAAATAAAACAACCACAAGTTCATAACCATAGCCACCTAAACTTGACACACTTGTTAACCGAAACAAGTGTGACAAAAGGTCTCTCCTAAGGACGAGAATGACACAAGGCATGTGTCGAAGAACTCCCAATTGTCCACCTTGTCTTGTGACTTTTCTACTTTATTTAGGCTTCCATTTGGGCTCCAACTTCAGCTCCTAGCTATCTTGGGCCTTCATGTTTGGGTTTTGGCCATTGGGCTAAAATCCCATCTTGGACTACGAGGTCCATTAAGGCCCAAAACCAAAACCGTGACTTTGTTGCGTCTTCTTTTACAAAAAATATATCCTAATACATTTTTTTCTAGTAAAAGAAATATGACTAATCTGCTTATTATTACAAACCAATATAAAATGAATAAATAGATTACAAACCCAAATAAAAGAATATTACAACCATATTGAATAATTGAATAAATAACGACACAAACACACATCCAGACACAAGGTCATGGCTAGGTTATTAACATGCAAATGCATATCCGAATATGTGTAAATCCAAAATGGTTCCCCTTTTAACCCTTAAAGTTTTTGGCCAAGGTTAATCAAACCGAAAAATTTGGGTTTTTTGTCCAAACAAAATAATCAATCATCAAAATGACTTAATTCCTCAAGATTACCACATGCATGTAAAGTATAATCTTGAAAAACCAAGGGGTAACCAAAAGCCCCAAAACTTTCGGCCATATGGTGAAGCACACCATAAAACCCGGAAATTTTTTAGATCTATTGAAGCATGTATCCATATAAGCGGTTCTGATACCATTGTTGAGTTTTAACAAAATTATCAAAGTCACATAAACCCATTTATATGAAAAATGCAGCGGATTATAAATTTTAAATCTTGTTAATTAGATGAATATAAAACCGATTTTATATGCAAACCCAAGCCTCGGATCCATATACGAATTGCATGCTTACCAATATAAACAACCATAGGGTGTTCTTAGCATACTACCTTCAAGAGCCTAAGAGAAATGAAGGAGATGATGATATGAAAGACGAGTCTTCAAGATAGTAGGACCTCAAGGTTGTATTTCTTAGCTGAAATTAGAGAGAGGAAGTAGAGAGCTTACTTGAAACTTGTGTATGTGTTTGTGTGTGTGTGTGAGAGAGAGAGAGAGAGTTGTGTTTTACCAATGCACCACACAAATCTAACAACCAACTCTTGTGCATGTCTTGGAATAAATAAAAAAATTAATTGAGGAAAGAAAATGGGGGAAAAGGGACGGCTCACATGGTTCCAACCCAATTTTAACTCAAGTAATCTTTTATTATTTACTAATGTTATAACATAACATAACAAACATGCAAAATCCAGTATGCATTGCATATTGTTATAAAACCAACTTAAATAACATGGTATATGCAAAATGTAAAATGCAATAAGTCTTGCATATTATTATTTAACCAACTTAAATAACATGGTATATGCAAAATGCAGTAAATCTTGCATATTGTTATTTAACCAACTTAAATGACATGGTGTATGCAAAATGCAAAATCTCCCATAACATAAATTATCCATATAATTTATTTATTACACAAGTGAAAATATTTAGAAACCCAATTTACAAATATTCTTAGTGTTGATATTTATTTGTTAGATCATATCTTAAATAAATATCGTGGTGTTTGTCTAGCTTGATATCGGTATGACCCGACTTGGATCATAACGTACTAGCCACATCAACTCTAATATGTGTCTTGGGCAGACCGATTCCAACACATACCCTATGACATAAAAGAAAATAGCAATTATAACTTCATGTCTACAACGAGAATGTCAATTTAAGTAAACAAGTAGTTTTAATAAAGTATAGAGATTAGGATTGACTTCGATTTCTCAAATACCAATTCTAACAACTTCGGGTGGTTATAGTTTAGTCACACAACCTCCCCTTGATTGATTTAAGTATGTTATAATTACACATTCCTTTAACATATGATTTCTCTAACTAATATGATAAGCTAAGCAATCGTGTTAACAATTTTATTTCAGAATTATCAAAACTAGAGAAATAGATCATAGCTTATATCTCATCATTTTTTATCAAAAGATAATTGCAAAATAACCATGTACTTTACTAAAACTAAATCACATATTTAATATAATCATAAAGTAAAAAAAGCTTCTTCATAGAAATTAGATGGTAAATGCAGTTTTAGCTCATAATGAGCATGGTTACAAACATCAAAGGATATGAAGATAACGAACACATGATTAAACTAGAACAATCTAACCAAATATAGATGAATCTTCCATCTTTAATGGTGATGGATGATGATGAATGATAATGACGACAACCTCCAAGCCTTCAAACTCTCCACAAGATCTTCAATATGAGTGTAAAGTGGGTGTTTTTTATAAGTGAAACTCGTATAGAACTCTAATCAAGCACACCAAGTGAATGCAACAAGCTCATCTATTTATAAGGCTATCTGGGAGTCCAGGTACGGCCCCGTGTTCCATGAGGCACGCCCCCCGTGTCCAGTTGTCCACTCGCATTTAATGCTCTGACATGAGAAAGTCCAAAATTGGTCTTTTAAAGAAAGAGTTTGATATATTCGCTATAGTCAACATCAATGGCACAATTGATTGAAAGGTACGGTCATTTGGTGAATGAGATGAAGCGTTTGGGAACTAATAAGCAAGAGTATGAATAAATTGATAAACTTGTTGATTCGTTATCTGATGAAAGGGAGACTTTCATTATGATTCTACAATCAAACCCGATTAATTATGCAAGATTGACACTAGCTCGATTCATTGAGAAGTTGGAAGCACAAGAGCTTGATAGTCGAAAGAAGCAAAAGATGAAGAGTAATATTGTAACTCAAGATACCGGGTTATACTTCAATGCATCTCAATCTGTTGTAGCTCCAAGCCCGAAGATATAAACTGCTTTCACAAGTAGTAGTTTTGGTGCTAGTTCTCAAACAGGTCAACCATCTAATATACCACGCTACACAAGCTCTTACACTGGAACTAACTCAACCTATTTCGTTCCTGATCAATCCCCAAAGCCCGCTAGTCCATAATCTGATGTTGTTCAATGCAACATTGATGTTAATATCAAGAGCAATAATGAACTGACAGTCGAAAGCATTCAAGAACATATGGCTTTCTTAGGATCCGTCCTTGAGTCATATGAGTGTTTGATAGCTAGGTGTATTGGTAATTACAACATGACAAAAGAAGATTATGATCAGATTGATCCTGAGGAAATGGAGATGTTTGATATTCGTTGGTGTATGGCATGTGTTGTGAGAAGGGCACAAAGGTTCAGAGAGAATACTGGTAAGAATTGCCTTGATGGGACTACATCAAAACTCTAATTTGCTAAGTCAAAGGTCCGATGTTTTTGATGAAAAGAAATTGGTCACTTCAAGAGGGAATGTACTAATCCAGAAGTTGGAGATGCTAGTCCTAATCCTTTTGGTATGGATTATAAAAAATAGGCCATTTATCATCAGAGTTCTCCTACACCAGCAGAAGCACCAAAGAAGCTCGATGCCTCGTCATCTAAAGCATCTCATGCTCAATTGGATGAAGGTTTCAACTGGAATACGATTGTCCATAGGACAAATGTTGCTGAAGTATTTGGTGAGGATCAAGCTTGAGAAACGGTACAGGTAAATTTTGTGAATGCAGGTGTAGCGGTGGAAGATGTGGAAATTGCTGATGGAAACAATGTTGATTCTGATGTTACTGAGAGTGATGGATCTAGTGATGAGATTACAGAACCTCCTAAAAGTTTTGATTCTATTCCAAATGAATTCTTTCAATAATTTTTACCTCCTGATGTGTATGAAATTTGCAGGTTAGTTTAATGGTGAAGAAGTACCACATGGAAATATTGACTTTGGAGTTGATGATGAAGATGAATCTGTGTCTGAGGAATCTCAATTGGATTCAAGTATTGAAGAACTAAGTGAAGAAACTATGCCAGCTGAAGCTGTTCCAGCGAAAGTTGAGGAAGTAAAAAGGGAAGATGTTAGTAGCTCCACTCATCTTGCAAACATGGCTGAACAGGTAACATTTTCTACTCAAGAGGTAAAACTTAATTGTGAGTCATATGATGAAAAAGAATTTGTGATTAATTCTTTTATATCCGAATATAACAAAATTTTTCATGATTTATCAAAGTATAAAAGAGGCTCATGATAAACTTCAATCGTGTGAGAAGAACTTGTGGGTGAAAATCCTACAAGATGAGAAAACGATCTCAATCCTTAAGCACACAGTTGAAGATAAACAGATTGCCATCAATATGTATATGGATGAGAAAGCGGAACTTAAAAGAGAACTTCAACTAACTAAAATTGAGATTGAAAGGTTTGAAACAAAACTTTAAAGTTATTCCGCCACATCATATGTCCTAGATCACATTGTTCCAAAAGAGGTACCGAAGTATCATGTTGTTCCGCCACCAATTTGGAGCTCTTGTGTTCCAAAGGAACCTGAAGGGTTTCTTAAGGCGTTGAATGTAGTGCCTAATCTACCACGACATGTTTTCATCATCTCTATCATGTGATGGGCAAACTGGTAATTCTCCTCACAGTTCTAAATGTGAGAGTGTGGTTGGAAGACAAGCTGCTAAATTTGTGTTGTTTGAAACAGAAATTAAATCTCAAGAAAGTGTTAAAACCGATAAACCAAATGAAACTCATAAAACTAGTAATCAACTTGTTAAAACCAGAGCTGAAACTCAATCTAATGTGAAAACTGGTAATCAAAATTCCAAATTTCCTAAAACCAGTTTTTTATTATAAGAGAAAATGTATTGGGTTCAAGGAGGGAAACAATGAATCTGTAAAATCCCAAGATGGTTTTCAAAATATTGTGTTTGTTAAAGGTGAGACCTCTGAGGAACATAAAGAGGCCATCTTTAGTAGACAATCCAATGTTGAGTTTTACATACTCAAAGCTGAAAGAGAGAAGAGAATCATGTTCATCCTGTTAATAAGTTTGATGGTAGGAGGAAATGTTTCTGTTGTAATGAAGAAGGGCATTTATTTTATTCATGTCCTAAGAGATTCTCTCAAGAAAGGAAACATGTGGTGAAAAAAAAAACACATGTGAAAGTTCCTTTGGTAAGATCTACATCACCACCCATCAGGATTTTAAAAAGAGGTGTAGATAAGGAACTTGTCAAAAAGATTTTAGAAGTAGGTGAATCTTCAAAAGTTAATAAAAATGATGTTTTTTTACAATAAAACTATTTAAGTTGGGCAGAACTGGGTGGTTAAGGGTAAAATCAAAGATAAACCTGTTAATTCAACCACTAAAATGAAGTTGAGTCTTGTAAAATTGAGAAAGATAAAGGAGTTGAACCTTTAAAATCTGAGTCTTGTAATAAACTTGTTGAAGAAGTTTTTGAACCAATTATTGAACAAGTTGTTGAGTATGTTTCATTAAGTTCATGTTCATCTGATGATTCATTATCTAATTGTGATTATGATGACTTAGAGGATGTTTTAATTGATAAAATGAAAAAACCCAAGACCAAGAAGGCTTGGGTTTCCTTGTTTCACTAATTGCTTATTTTTGTAGGGACTTTCAGGATCCAATGACTCACGTTGGATTATGGATAGTGGAGCCTCTCGACACATGACATGAACTCTTCATTTTCTAAAGAATGTTAAATCAATTCGAGGAGGATATGTGGGATTTGCAGGAAATCGAGGACAAATTGTTGGTGAGGGTACTTTACCAAACAGGAAATTGATGTTCGAGAATGTGAATTGCATCACGGAGCTTGAGAATAATTTGTTGAGTATATGCCAAATTTGTGACAAAGGTTTTTCAACACACTTTACAAGTCAAGATTGTATGATTCTGAAGCCTGGGTATATGATTCCTGAAGAATGGATATTAATGAAGGCACCAAGGGAGAATGATCTTTATGTGCTCAACATGAGTGTTGCATCATCGACTCAAGGTACTGTACAGTGCTTTGTCAATAAGGAATCTAAAAGGGGGTCGGTATTATGGCATCGTTGAATGGGTCACATCAATGTTTTCAACATTAACTATCTTGTTCAAACCAACTAGTTGAAGGAGTAAATATCAAGGGTTGTCATTTGAGTACTAATTTCTTGAGTTGTAAGAAAGGTAAACAAAAGATGAAGTCGAACCCGCCGAATTCTCTCAATTCAATCAACTTACTGTTTGGTGGTAACTGATGATTACTCACGCTTCTCATGGGTGATGTTTCTTGAATCGAAAGATGAGACCTTCAACAATTTGATGATTTTTTTCAAGAAGCTCGAGATGTTATACAATCTGCCAATCTGAAGAATCAGGAGCGATAATGGTACCGAGTTCAGGAACAACCGAATGCTTCGATACTGTAGTGAGCGTGGTATTCTTCATGAGTTTATTGCACCCTACAAGCCACAACAAAATGGGGTAGTCGTTGAAAAAAAGAATAGGACTTTGATTGATACAACTAGGGCTATATTGGCTTATTCGAAACTACCTGTTAGCTTTTGGTCAGAAGTTGTTGCCTTGGCTTTTTACACTATCAATCGCGTTCTAACGGTAAAGAATTTTTGCAAACCTATTTCAAGCTACTTAATCGTCGAAAGCCGAACTTGAAATGGCTTGAACCGTTTGGATCACAATGTACTATTCTTGATCCTAATGGTAAATTTGGTGCTATGTCTGTGGAGGGTTTCTTTGTGGGTTATGCTAGTCCTTTGTGTCATATATTTTTATCTAGCATCAACCGTATTGGGCAAGTACAACATGTTGAATGTCAAAGATATGCTAATCCTATTCAAAGAAAGGGCGATTCATGGAAGTTTGACTATGACAGCTTGTGGAGTTGTTTCTCATTTTCTGAAGAGGAAATCACTGATGAAATGGCCCTAGTATTATTTCAACAACATTTAGGTGATGGATGTCATGAGAACAATATACTACACAAGATATTCCAATTTTTAATGAGGATCTGACACCTGATGTTAATGTCCATGTTGATGATATGCCTGCTACACCTTCCTTTGACGATGATGATGAAGATCACAATGATGTGATTTAGTCCTTGGTATAGCCAACACCTACTTCTGATCCTGTGCTTTCTGAGGAAGTGGTTAATGATGAAAATGTTACAAATCTACATCTTGATGTGGTGGTTTTGGATGAAGTCATTCCTCGTACTTTGTTATATCATCCAGAAGAGAATATTATTTTGGGTTTGAATACGAGAGTACGCACTCGAAGTCAAATTGATCAAAGTCTCAATTGTTATTATACTCAATGTGCTCCACTTCAAAACCGGTTCTTATTCAAATGTTTCATTTAACAAATTGAACCAAATACATATAAACAAGCTTTAACTGAAGAGTGTTGGGTCAGTGCGATGCAAGAAGAATTGTTGCAATTTGAAAAACTTGGGGTATGGAAACTTGTTGATCTACCTAATAACAAACGATGCATTGATACCAAGTGGGTTTTCAAGTGCAAAAGGGACGAAAATGGTATAATTGTCAGAAACAAAGCTCAATTGGTGGTTCTTGGTTTCAATCAAAGGGAAGGACTCGATTACAACGAAGTCTATGCTCCCGTTGCTAGACTTGAAGCTATCAGAATTTTCTTAGCCTTTGCATCTTGGAAAGGCTTCAAGGTCTACTAGTTAGATGTTAAATTTGCTTTCATGAATGGAGAATTGTGTGAAGAAGTCTATGTAGGACAACCACCGGGGTTCTTCAATCCGATTCACAAAGACAAGGTGTACTTGCTCGACAAACCTCTTTATGGTTTACACCAAGCGGGAGAGCTTGGTATGACACATTGTCTCAACAAGTTTTGGACAATAGCTTTCTTCGTGGCACCGACGATTACACACTTTTCACGAAGGAAGTTCACTTGCTGATAGTCCAGGTCTACGTGGACGATATCATCATTGGGTCAACAAACGATGTTCTGTGCAAAGATTTTGAGGAAGTTAGGAAGTCGAAGTTTGAAATGAGCGCTATGGGAGAATTGATTTTTTTCTTGGGTTTGCAAGTTGAACAACTTTCTGATGGTATCTTCATTCATCAGACAAAGTATGTCAATGATATCCTCGAAAAGTTCAATATGGCTGACACATCGTCGATCAGCACTCCTATCCCAACGGAGAGAAGGTTGACGAAACACTCTACTGTTCTATGATTGGCTCCCTCATGTACCTCACTGCTTCAAGGCCAGACATCATGTATCTGACGTGTTTGTGCGCCCGATATTAATCCAGTCGAAGCATCTCTCAACTAACGTTGGTGAAGAGGATACTATGATATCTTAAGGGGTGTCTAGGGGTTGGTCTTTGGTATCCTCGAGATGATGTATTTGAGCCGAGAGCGTATTCTGATTCACACTATGGAAGCTGCAAGCTGAATGCCAAATCTACCACCGTCGTTTGTCAGTTCTTTAGTAACAGGTTGGTGACATGGCAGTGTAAGAAGTAGGTGACTGTGTTGCTATCTACCTGTGAAGCCAAGTATGTAGTTGCTTCCAGTTGTTCTCGGGTTTTATGGATACAACAACAAATGCGCGACGACGGTTTGAAATTTATTTCTACTCCTATTTTTGTAAATAATACTACTGCTATATCCATAACTAAGAACCCGATAAGTCACTCTAAAACTAAACATATTGATATACGGTATCACTTCATCCGTGATTGCTACGGGAAGAAATTGATTAACATAGACAAAATTTACACTGACGAACAAAAAGCTTATCTTTTTACTAAAGCTTTCGATAAAAACAGTTTTTTGTATTCTTGGGTCTTAACGGTATTAAGAACATGGGCGGTGGGAAAGAGAGTGATACCGAGGTTATAGATTTCGACCTTTGAGTAACTGTTCACCAGGTCAAATTTCTTTGTAAATATTTTTTTTAATGGTTTTTGATCTTAGGGGGAGAAATGGTTTGAGAAAATACAAAAATATTTGAAAAATCTTAAGAATTCAAAAACATTGTAAAATGTATAAAAGCCAAAAACATTGAAAAATGTGTAAAAACAAAAAAACAATAGAAAATGCTCCTCAAAATGAGTTTTGAAGCATAAAAGGAAAATGATAGTACATTAATCATCTTGTTCCAAGTACCGGTAAAAATGAGGTATAAAATTCAATTGAATAATGTCGGTGCATTGATAGGCTTTAAAAACAAAAAAGTAAGGGAATAAGTGATATAAACATAACTAGCCAAATTGAAAGATGGGTTAGCATTCTAGCACTAAAGTCTTGGTGATGATGGCAGACAATTATTAACCTATCATATTTAAGTCGTATGTTTTAGTAGATCACCAAAAATGAAGTGTTAATAAAGTGTTTTAAGAGTCTAGTACACAGTCTGCATTTCAACGAAGTATGGTTTTATGGCCTTAAATCTTGTACTGATGAGATGCACTAGGTTTCTGGAGCTGTTAAGGTCTTTATGCGTTTTATCATTTGGGTATTCATTTCGATGAATATTTAAACTCGTGTTCAAATATCGAACCCTGAAAAATCATTAAACTTTGATCACATTGTACTTTGTACAAATTTCACTACTGACTTGTTCAAAAATGATGTTAGTCATACATTGTTCCTTCTTCTTGGTTTCGGGTCGTCAAATAAATTATAACAAATCAAAATCTCTTCGGCATTGGGGTTGAAGCCGATTTGGTTAGTATTATGGCAAGTGAATTGAGCTGCAACCCGGCAAAGCCCCTCAAAAACTTTATTGATCAACTTGAAGAAAAACGAAGAAAATTTTTTTAGGGCGGAAATGCATATTCAAACCGAATTTGCTGGGTTAGTTGGGAGAAAATCACTTCCCTAGTTGATGAGGGTGGTCTCGGCCTCACCCCTTTGCGGGATACAAATATTGCTTTATTTACAAGATGGTGGTGGCGCTTTAAGGTGGATCGTGAGGCTCTATGGAGAAAAGTAATTTTGGCTATTCACGGTTCGAATAGAACAAATTCTGTATCAAAACTAGAAAATCATTTGGCGGTTTCAAATTTGAATTTGGGAAACATGATCAAAGGAAGTGTCGGGAACGGGTTGGATATCCATTTTTAGATCGACCCGCGGTTGCTCACAGAGCCACTCAAACAGGTCTTTCCAAATTTATTTAATAACGCCCAAAAAAAGAATTGTATTGTTGCAGATTGTTTTGATATCCATGCGCAAATTTGGAATTGGCGGTGGTAAAGAAGGAGTTTAAATGTGACCGAAACGTCCGAGTTGGTAGATTTAGTAAATATGTGTAACTAGGTGGTTTTATCTGGACATAAAGACAAATGAGTATGGATTGAAGATTCATCAGGAAGTTTCTCAATTGCCTCAATGAAGCGAGTTCTATTCAAAGCGATTGGTCACAACGCTCCTTTCGTTATGGCTTGGAACAATTGGGTCCCGAAAAAGGTTAACATCTTCGTTTGGCTAGCAGAGATGGATCGTATTGCTACCCGGGAAGGCCTCACTTTTAGGAGCATTCCTATTGACTCCATTTCTTGTTTACTTTGTGAGAATTGTATTGAAAATGCAGGTCATCTTCTCACATCTTGTCAAGTTGCGGTTCGGGTTTGGCACGCGATTAGCTCATGGTGTAAAATTCCTGTCATTCATGCTCTCTCAATTCGTGATCTTTTATCCATTCACAAAACTGCTCCTTTGTTTACTAAAAAGAAAAAAGTTGTTCAAGGCATTATCATGGCGGCGTGTTGGAGTTTTGGAATGCAAGAAATGTAGTTTTTGAAGACAAAGCACATTCGGTTTCAAAGTTGTTGGAGGACATCAAATCCTTGTCGTTTTTATGGATTAAAAATAGATCTTCGTTCTGTAGCTTAAATTGGAGCGGATGGTGTAATTTTTCTTTTTATTTTTTGTGTTGTTCTTTGGCTCTAACTTCTTGCTTGGGTTCTTTTAATGAAAGTTGACGTTCGAAAAAAATTTAAAAATTTATGTATTTTTGTGTGTGTCTATTTTTTACGTAATGTCGACGGTTAAATTTTTTAACGGCTGTATTTTTTTACGATTTTATTATCTATTTTACAACGGTTAAATAAAGTATTTTTTATCTATTTGTTATATTTTAGTTAATCTATTTTTTACTAAATTTTTATTATATTGCTATTTATTTAAATAAAAATTAAATATTTTATAGTATTGTGAAATTCTTATTTAAAATAAATGTAAAACTAAGTGATGATGCATTGATGTGGAAATGTAAAGATGGTTTGAAAAGGTGTATTGTTGGAATAAAAAAATGTGGTTTTTTAGAAAGCTGACGTGGCAGTGATGTGGCTGGTTTGAATCAGAAACTGTTGGAGATGGTCTAAAGTATAAGAAATATTAATAGCATACAATCACATCATGTCACACCCCGACCAAAGGCGGCGGAACATGCCGGGGTGCAACGATTGCTCATAAGCGCATGACACTATTTAAAGCGACAATATTTAACAAACTTATTTCATTTCACAACATCGAAAATGTCACATAACCAAATATTCATAACTCAAATACAACAAAATATAACAAAATATAGCAAATCAAATATTGTTCATTTTTGCTAATATCCTAACGGTATTTGTGACGTTTTCTTCACCGAACTCCATAATCAACCTCGATGCAAACCTGTAACATTTCATAAAAAAAAGTTTATCAACACAAAGGTTGGTGAGCAATTCATAAGTTTGAACAATAGATATATAGTATGAAAAGCCACAAAACTAGTATACAAAACCATAAATAATAGCTATAAACTTGGATAAATAGTTATCGCTAACAAGTTAGCGACACCCAACTATAAGGGGTTGCCAAATAGTTTAGGATTTTATAGTTATCGTTAATTGCATTACGTTAACGACACCTTGCCATGAGGGGTTGCCAAATGGTCTAGGATTTATAGTTCCACCATCCAAAAGCGATAAACACATAGTCAAATAAGCATAGAACACCAAATCGAGCAATTATTCAAGTAAGGTATACAACAACGTTTGTGGTTTAAGACCCAAGTATAAAACATTTAGTTTAGATAAGTTGAAATGTCACCCCCAAAATAAAAGATAGAAAACGGGGTATGAAGTTACTCACATCAAGTAATAAACTTGAAAGATTGATTATTTGGAGATTTGCCGGAACGACGAGTTTAACGTATGAAGCCTAAATAAAAGAAAGTCTTGGATTTAGAAAGGTTGTCTTGAAGATCTTTAAATAAAATAATTGTTGCAAAAACTAATCAATTAAAGTTCAAGGTTTAAAATGTAACTATTTAAGAATTTATAATAATAACCCTTTTAAAAAATGTAAGTTTACTCAAAACCGGGTTAAAGTATCTAACCTTAATATTTACTTAACCAATGTTAAGTAATAAGGTGGGGAAAATGCTAAAATGCAAGTTCCATTAGGCTAAAGATACTAAAACGGGTTTTTAATGAGTGTTCGGGTTGTCGGTTCGGGTCTTGACAAATGGTCAAACCCGAAGTCAACTTTCCAAAATATTAATTGTTATGAGATAACTCATTAAAACATACTAACACTTAACCAAGTATGTAGATCTATTGTTTAGAACTAACAACGCACGTTAAGCGAGTGTTCAGTTTTGTCGGTACAAACTATGTTATGAGATCAAGTTGGATCCAACTATTCCAAGTACTTAAGAAAATAATTAAAATCAGTTTGTAAACTATTTTTTTTAAAGAATTATACAAGTCTTGATAGCTAAAAACACACTTGTGTGTCTTAAGCGAGTAAAAGTCGGTATAGTTTGGTTTGGTTCGGTCTCCATCTCACAAATAGTTCATAGATGGTTTCTACATGCCCAAATATCATAGAACTTGTATATTGGTTTATAAATGAAGAAAACTTAAATTTTACAACAAAAAAAGTTAACTACAAGTCTTTTAAGCAAAAGTTTCGGTTTAGTTCGGTTTCCATCTCCCAACGAGTTCATAGATGGATTCCATATGCTTAATATCAAAGAACTTGTAAAAATGATTTTTGAAACTCAAATCTAGCAATAAACATGTTTAAACAACTATTTTAACAAAACTAGTAAACAAAAGTTCGGTTTCCGATTTGGACTAGTTTCGGTTAAACCGAGGTTAGTCTTATACAAACCCACACCATGGAACTTGTAAATAAGATGAACAAACTAAAGGGTTAGAAGTTACTCATAAGTGATATGTATAATAAGTTATGTGTGTGTAAATATATATCAAGAACACGAAGTCCTCCATGAAGCCTTGCCTTATGACATTCGAAACTTAACCAACCAGAGTCGGTGAAGTAACAAATAAAGGAAACAAGGGGTGTGTATTATATATATGTTGTACCACCATATTCAAGAGTTAGTAATGTTAGATGAACAAGTTAGAATGAAAGACTATAGTTAGTTTGACTTGAGAAGTCAAAACTTCAAGAATACATAAGAAATAACAACCTTGAATCTATGGAGTTTTGAGAGAGTTTTTGGAGATGTAGCAAGAGTAAAATGAAGAAGATTGGTGTGTATATATAGGGAAGGAGTGAAGGATTGGGTATAAAGATTCTTTTATGGTTTGCATAAAAATGGGTATGTTTAAATGGTCAAACAATGCATAATATAAAAAAAACAATATTTTATATATTTTAAATGACAAGATCCAATATTTTATATATTTGAAATGTTCGGGTTACAAACGGGTCGGGTTTACATAACAAAAGTGACCCGAAATTGACGAATGTCACACATCAAATCCCATTCCTTGATTTTTTTTCTCCATTCGGTCAACAACATATCCAAACCCACTTCTCTACTTGACTTTTGCTTACAACACACGTTAGTAACCCATGTCTTATTATAATACTCTCTCCACCCCATTAAAAGTGTTCACAATTACTTTTTTATTTGTCTCATTACAAATGTCCTCTTTCAAAATTTATTTTCCAATTTCCAAGTTTACCCTTAAATACACAACTAACATTAGTAAACAATATTGACGGACTCAATTCTCAGGGCATTATTGTCATTTGGTAAACAAAGAAAACAATAATTTAATCTACCATAAACTTTGTGTTTTTCAAACTAAGGTAGTGTTTGGGTGAGCTCTAAAACTTGCTTATTTGCTATTTGTTTGTTGAAAAGCAAAAGGTGTTTGATAAAACAACTCCAAAAGCTTAAAAATATAGCTTTTCAAATGTTGCTTTTGGTTTTTAAAGATGTGTTATTATAATACATTAGGGATAGAAAGCAATGGACCAAGAAACACTTTCAACACAGAATCACATATGCACATATATCGAAAACCCACACACCATTTTCATTTTTATCCAATATCATTATCCACCAACTCAACATCTTTTCTTTCTCTTTTTTTCCTTGATTCACGGAACCATCCTCATCTCCTTTACTTTACAAATGTTGCAACATAGAACCTACTTAGGGGTGTTTGGGGTTGCTTATTTTCACTAACTTATAACTTATAAACTTTTTGAAAAGTAATAAGGTGTTTGGGATTGCTTATATTGTGAGAGGAAAAGTTTCACAAGTTACACTTTTGTAACTTATTAACTTAAAAAAAAGTTATAAGGAAGTAAAATAAGGAATCCCAAACACCCCCTTAAGTAGCTAGGATTATTATAATATGTCATCCATATACTTGCAATCCAATATCACAAGCCCCTAACATGAAGATAAGATCACAACAGTTAAACCACCTACACAACCCTCTTTCACTCCCTCTCAAACTCACGGCTCTCTCTCTCTCTCTCTCTCTCAACCCACTTCCTCGTGCTCTCTCTAAATCGTAGCTCACACAATCGATTAGCCCATCAACTCTTCAATTTAAAACACCTACAAGATACAAGTGGTCCTAGGAAGTGGAATTAGCTCAAGATCTTTTCTCGTCTGTAAAAACACTTCCTAATGAACTAGGTGAGCATTTACCCTCTCAATCCTATTTTTGTAACATATTACAAAGTTATGTTTATGCTAGAATCATCACCCCGAGATTTAGTTATGCATTAATTGTAAACGAGTAACATGCGAGTTATAAGTTTAATAAAGTGGTTAATAGGGAAACTAAGTGAAATTGGTGACTTTAAGTTCAAATAGTCTTGTTAGAATGTTTTTTAAATGTTGAGACCAAAAATATAGTTTAAACTTTAAAGTGTTATAAATGGAAACACATGTCTAGAATAGTGCACGTAGAATTTAATACATAAAACGTATTTTTAAAGTCAAAACACGATTTATAATTTTGAATGAATGAAAATGCATTTTATAACCTTTTATGTTAAAATACATTTTATATATTTTTACTGTATAGACATTTCGTTGAAAATGACAACGTATAAATATTATTAACGATATAGTAAAGAATATACGTACTTAATGAAATACACATGGAATGAAGAAAGCGATACTTTTTGTCAAAGCGATATATATGTTAGACGCAAAAATAATAATGTTTACAAGTTAAAGGACCGAAACGCTATATAAAGGTGGTTTGGATAGTTATGAACGAAATATAGTTATATTATATTTTACTAGAATATTTGTCGTGACTTACAGAAACAATACTTAGAAATATATATATATATATATATATATATATATATATATGTGTGTGTGTGTGTGTGTGTGTGTGTGTGTGTGTGTGTGTGTGTGTGTATATATATACACATATATATATACATATATATATATATATATGACTTTAATAAATATATTTATTTATTACTCCATCAAACGAATCAATTGTGTTTAAATGAAACTGACACCAATATTATATTCGTAATATTTATATAAGTATATAAATATTTGTTTTTAAAAACAATATAAAAAAACTTATCACCAACGGATCGTCCAAAGACTATCGTCTGAAAAGTGACTTACAAAATAAGTGAAACGTTCGGTTGGCGAAAGCACCCGGCACAATCAAACGAAACGTTCGGTTGATGAAAGCAACTGACATAAATAAACGAAACGTTCGGTTGGTGAAAGCAAACGGCACAAAATAAACAAAACGATCGGTTGGGCGAAAGCAACCAACCCAACAAACGAAACAACAGGTTGGTGAAAGCAACCGGCACAAACGAATTAACTAAACTACTAGTTGGGTGAAAACAAATAGCATAAACCGACTTTTGAGTCGATAATTGTAACTAGCTGAACTTACACGTTTAGGACGTTTGAAGGTAGCGAACCTCGGATTTAAAGTGAAACTCTTATTGAACGGAACACTAAACTAATTAGGTGTGTTTCACTACCGCCTTTTTACTGTTCTATTAATCCAGGGGGAAAGACATACACATCTAATTTTATATACGATAATTAGAAACAAAACACACAATCCTTATGAGAATATGAGTTGAACTATGTAGTGCTATAATCCCCTTTCTTGCATACTATAACCATTAACTAACGGAATTAACCACTGGAATATACGAATAGTACGATTGACGTTGACATTTCCCTTACTGTTAGGTTAGTGGCGCTAACCTCCGATATTGCATCAAAACAGGGTGCGTATACTCCATCTGTGAAATTTGAACAGGGGAAAAGGATATAAGTCGTGGTTTGGTTATAGGCTCAGGGTTCGTCATATTAATTCATAGATTTAGCAAGTCTATGGGGGATCATCATACTTGTTTCAACAGATTATCGTATACTTATTTGTGAATTGATTCAATGCTTTATACTTACGGTATACATGACGGGGTGTGACATAACTGGCCTATGTTCAATTTGGATGTACCGGAAATCATGCTACCCATAAATCAAATCAAAATGGAGAGATGTAAAAAAAGTGTTAAATTCCATCGATTCTACGCAACCCCACTTTCGGAGATCCCCGAAGGAGAAGTGTATTCACAAGCAAAACAGAAGTGTATTCACAAGCAAAACGTGACTACCAAAACTGTAACACCCCGGCTAAAGCGGAAACGCTTGAGTGTGACGTACAGATTGCTCAAAACACATGTAACACTATTAAGTGACAATATTATAATTAATTAATTTAAGCATCAAGTACACAAGTTTGCAACAAGAATACAAGGGAAATACAAGAACAATTAACAGTTGTCCATTTATTAATATAACCTAAGTTCTAGTGTCTTCGTCACGGCAGCATACTCTACATAAGGTACTTGTAGCATATATGTAAAATAAAGGTCAACTATATGAATAGTTGGTGAGTTCACACAAGTTTTGATATACGTACATAAAAATCA
Source organism: Bidens hawaiensis (assembly GCF_021521415.1). Taxonomy (NCBI): domain Eukaryota; kingdom Viridiplantae; phylum Streptophyta; class Magnoliopsida; order Asterales; family Asteraceae; genus Bidens; species Bidens hawaiensis. The sequence continues at coordinate 85,119 of NW_027494958.1, forward strand.
TACAATTCCATGAACGAGTGTAAATGAGCAAGTAATGTCCTTTCCAAATGGGATTGTGCACCAGCGTACTCAGATAAGCTCAAGTAAGGTCCTTTCCAGTTGGGATTATGCACCAACGTACTCGGATAATGAGGCCCTTTTCCACTCATAACAAAAAAAGGAATTGAGCGCAAAGGGGGGCGTATGATCATACTATCTTGAAGTAATCCATGAGCAAGTAATTTGTAGCAAGTAACAAGTAAACACACAAGTCCATGTAGCGAATTCTAGTTTGTAAATAATGAATAAACGAAATTGAATTGTTGATAAGATATATATGCTACCCCCAAAATATTTAAAAAGGGTAAAAATGGGGTGTGAGAAACTCACCTTTAAGTTGAAGACAAACTTGAAATAAAACTCAAAGCGCGTAAAAGGAACCGAAGAAATTGAACGTCACGAACTAGAATTAAAAATACAAAATTTATTATTACAAACAACATACATAGTAAATAGATCGGGTTGTCAGGGATTCGAAGTGTTTAATATATGTTTTATTATTTTATGAAGTTGATATTATAATATTATATTTAATGGATTATTAACGATGTATTAATTTAATATTATTTAAGTTACGAGATTTATAAGTTTGAATATGGTAAAGGTTAGGAAATATTGGTGTTGACGATATATTCTATTTTGAAAATAAAGGTGTTAACGAATTATAGGGTTAACGAACAAAATATAATATAACAATATATATAATTATAACGAGTTTAAAACGAATTTGTCGGGCTTTGAGATTTATAATGTTTATGAATTATGGATCTTCACGTAATTTAGCTTTAAAAATAATTATATTAGCGTGATATAAAGTTTAATGAAATAATATTTATTAATTTAATATTAATCGGGTTTCTATCGAAAACTTAACGGAAACAAAAGTCGGGTTTATAGGTGAAAAGAGATTATAACTATTTTTATTTAGCTTAAGATAGTATAGTCTTATATATATATATATATATATATATATATATATATATAGGGGGTGGTTAATGTACACTAATAGGTTATCATACATTACATACGAGACAATCTGGAACGTTCAAAAGGAGGCGGTGGCATAATTGTAATTAACTTGCAATTGACAATAAACCGGTTAACAAAAGGGCAATTCCGTCCAAAAAATATAGCAGTTTAACCTCCACCTTTGCGAATCAGTTCCCCCAAATTCCCTCCCCAAATCCATTTTCATAAAACCCTCGAGATTCCGTTTTCGCAATTGACCGATTATTTTGAAAGATCAGTGAATAAAAAAACAATGGAACTAAATGCGAGCTCGGCAGGAAATCCTAATTCAACTAAGCTTGTGGTTAAGGATAAAGAATGAAGGTCTAAAGCAATTAACGACCGACATTAGAACGTGCAAAAATCTGGTAATATATCTTCCATTTTGTTAACCTAGAACGTATATTTGAAGTAGGTATGAATTTGTTAGTTGTTAGTTATATGTTACAATAAACAAAAATTATCATAAAGCTGTTACTGAGACTTGTTGAAATGAAGCATAACGTGTTTATGTTAAAATTCGTTATTAAAAAAAATGTTGTGTTAATAAAAAAAATTACAGAAATTATGAGAACGTTTAAAAAATTTTAGGTATTAGATAGTGTATTGGTTAACACTGGTCATAATTTTGTGTATGAAGATGTCGAAAAAAAAAGGAATGAAGATGCAATTGAGGAAAAAGAGCACGAACCTGCAAATAAGAAAGCGAAAACTAAACAAGCTGAAGATAGAAATTCCGACTCCGACTTTGAAACACCAATCAAATCATTAAAATATAAAAAGAAAAAGGTCGATAACAAGCAAAATGAAAATAAGAAAAAAAAAAAGGAAAAGAAAGAGTGTTAGAAAATTCTTATTCAGATTTTGAGACACCAAGGAAAAAAGCCAAGAAGCAAAAACCTCAAACAACACGTTGTAGAAAACGTTTTCAAGAATATATAGATAGAAAACTTTGGATGAGGTGTGCACCTGGAAATATCTATGAAGCAATTAAAGTGATGAATGAAAAAGAAAAAAAATGGATTGAAGAAATGGGATTTGGGTCATTGTTAAAAATGAAGATTACCACAATTCCTGGTCGACTGGCATATTGGTTGGTTATGAACTATGATCATGATTTGAATGAACTGAATATGGGAAACCGTATTGTTAAGATAACACCACAATTAGTTCATGAGGCTTTTGGGATACCAATTGGTGGAGAAACAGTGGTAGAAAAAAACATACCAAGAGTAGGCTCAAGCATTTGTGCAGATATGTTTAGAAACCAATTTAAGAATTCAAGGATAAGTATACAAAACGTGTTGGATAGAATGAAAAAACATAATGGAAAAAGAGAAGAGTTCAAACTGAATTTCCTTGTGTTGTTTAACACATGCATTGGGTTGATAACGAAATCTACAACAGTGAATTTAATGTTTGTCACATCGATTGATGACTTATCAAGAATCTCAAAAATGAATTGGTGCAGCTACATGATTCATAATTTGAATAGATCAAAAAACGACTAGAAAGGTATAAAAGAAAACGGAAACAAGAACAATTCAATGGTCCAGCAACATTTCTTTCAGTGATTTACACACACGAGTATCAGAAACGTCATGGATCATTAGAGAAGCCAATCAGAAGCCCAGCAATTAGCTACATAACCTCAGCAACTCTTATGAGCATGGATAGCTACTTGTAGAATAATGGTCCATTATCTGATGCCGAGGAAGACAACGAAGACTCATGTAAGTACCTATTAATTTCTAATATTAGAAATATAATTATTGATACTATAATAAATTATTTTATATTTGAAATTACCTAAAACAGTGAATGATGGTCCTTCAAAAATTAAACCAACTAAAAAGGATAAGGTACTGATGATAACTGGAGCTTGCAATGAGAAAGAAATAATCAATGAACAAGTGAGTGAAGGTAAAAAAAGCCATGATCAATTGGTGGGAAAAAATGCAACTGATGTGGATAATGTTCTGATGATCATTGATGCTAGAAAGGAGAATGAAAAATTTGAAAATGATCATGGTAAGTAACTATTACTTTCTAATGTTAAAAATAGCACTACTGATGCAAAAATTAATTTTTTTAATTTAAAAAAAATACCAAAACAGTTGATGATGTTCCTTCAAATATTGAAAAAATTGAAAAAGGTAAGGTTCTGCTGATCACTGGAACTTGCACCGAAAAAGAAATTAACAATCATCAAGTGAGTGAACTTGCAACAAGAGTGGAAAATCATCAAGATGAAGAAGAAAAAAATGAAACTGCGAACAAAGAACAAAATAATAAAAACGTTGAAGAAAATTTGATGATGCCTATAGGTACAGCAACTCAAGAAATAATAGACTACTACTCTACCCCTCCACAGTTGTCTGGATTGTCTGCATATACGCCTAAAGAAATTTTCACCGAAGAGGAACAGGTAAAAGTTCTAAAGCATACAAAACATTTCTCTTATAAAAAAAATTATTATCTAAAACATATATTACAGATTTGGAACAAAGAAATGGACACAAAATTAGAGGCATTTGATAAATTGTCTCTCAAATCGATGAGTTGGTAAAAAGAGGTAAAGAAAGACATGAAACAAACGTATGGTTATTTGACAGGTGTTGTGATTGGGAAGCTAAATTCAATCATAACCATTGTTCAAAAGAAACACCATTGGATCTCAATCTGAAGGAGCACGCCTAAATGAATTAAGTAAACACCATTCGTTTCCCTTAATTGTGTATACTACAATACCTAACCCCTGTATAAAATTATAGTTGCAGCAATTTGATCTTTCAATAAGTCAAAGCAACTGTGGTGTGGATTCATTGGATGCTAACAAGGGAGACAAAGAAGTGGATAATCAGAACAAAGGTAAAAACATCTTGAATACACGTTCTAATACGTTTTAGAGTTAGAAAACTTTGGTATTTATTAAGTATTTTAAACGACATAAGTTGATGTGAGCCAAGAACATGAAAATCCAAAAACCGTAGCCTATGAGGTAGAAAATGATGTTGGCAACGTAGTTGAGGACAATGAAGTTGCTGTGAGACAAGACAATGAGGAGCAAAAAGATGTAGCAAATCAGTGGGAAGAAGAAAATGAGAAACAGCAACATACAGGTAAAAATTACATTTGGTTTATACGTTCTCAAACGTTTAAACATTTAATTTTTAATTTTTTTTATTATATAAACAGATGATGTAACCAAAGATGATAATGATGTTGTGATAAAACAAGATGTAAGCTAAGAAGATAAGAATCAGGGTAATGAAGTGGCACAAAATGTTGATAATTAAGGTAAAAAAAATCTGCTATTAAAATGGTGTTTCTTATACGTTCTGCTCATCAACTTTTTGTATTTATTATGTATGAAAAATCATGTGCCACGAAAAGAAGACGTGAGACAAGACCATGAACAACCAAAAAATGTTGAGAATCAAGTTGGAGTAAACAATGAACAAAAAGTAAAACAAGGTAACAAAAAAACATCTCAATTGTATGTTCTTATACATTCTATTACAGTATATCTCAAATTTTTTTATTTATTATGTATTTAAATAAACAAATATAATGTGAGCAAAGTAGATGTGAGAACCCAACTGGGAGTATCCAACGAGGCAGAAAATAAACAAGAAGATATGAATCCAAAAAGCTTAACAAAAAAAGTAGAAAAGGTCGTTGAGAATCAAATGGGAGTAACCAAAGAGCAAGGAAAAACACAAGGTAAAAATAAAAGACTTTCTAGTATATTAATTTTATTTTGCTACGTTACTAAATCTTGTTTAATTTGATATTAGAAAATCTTTCAAACACAAAAAAGTTGTTTGAAGATAATGAGACACAGGATGGCTCTGCAGATGAGGGAGATCAAACTCAAGGTAACAAGGCATTTAAGAACGACGATGGTATGATACAAACTGCTGATATAATTCAAGGTAAGTTTTTATTTTAAACTATTGATTATGTTAAAGTAAAAGTGAAAAATCATTACCATAAAATTGTAGTGACAGAACTTGAAGAAAAAATGAAGAAAAGAGATGCAGTCAAGGTGCAGAAACCCAAGACTTTGCTGAAAGACAAACAGGAGAACCCATTTGAGGTAATCAATTTAAACACCTTATATTTTTAAAAACATTTTTTGTTATTTTGATAATATACAAAAAAAAATTAAAAAAACAAAAAATGGTATGCAGTTACAGAAGTGGAAGAATTAAATGCAGAAATTGGTAAGAGAACAAATACCAACGACTCTACTCAAGGTATTAACAAAAAAGTTTTATATATACAAAAAACACACACACAAAAATTATATATTATAACTTAGTTGTACTATAGGGCTGGTTGATGTTAATGTTGAAGAAGACTATGAATACGACAGTGAAGACTTGGATTCAGTGATAAGGAACACACCTTTTTTCAATCTAATAGCACAATGTAGAACTCCTGAGTCTAAATCAAAAAAATTGACCCTTGTTACTACATCTCCTACACCTGCTGCAATTAATCAAAAAATTGATAAACTACAACGAGAAGAAAGAGAAAAAAGACTAGCACCAGCCTTGAAATCACCTTACCTGAACCGGGAAATTTGAATGACAGAAAAAATAACAACTGATGAGCAGATTGTTTCACGATTTGTTATTTCTGATCTTTCTGATAAAAATAAATTTGAAGTGATTTACAAGTCAGAATCCGTCACTGCTTTCAAATTTGTGTTTGAATGCTTTTGTCCGAATATATACATCTCGGCTGGAGCTATGGACATTTACACCGAATTGTTGAATCATGGAGAGAAAAAGAGAGATGAAAAATTATCCCCGTTAAGATTTTTTGCTACGTTAACGCTTATAGTAAGTATTACTCTTTAATTTTATATATGCTAACAAAATATATATAAATATTAATCTTATCAAAATTTGTTGTTGATACATGAAGCCAAGCATTTACTATTTAAAGGAAACTGACGTCAGCAATTATAAAATACTGGAAGTTTTCACAGACAACCTTGACAAGATATTGGCTTTACATAAATACAAGTCTCTCGACCCAGTTACGCTGTTTGTTGTGCCAATAATTTTTGAAGACCATTTCTACGTGGTTGTTTTCAATTTGAAAACAGGTACAATCGTGCTGATTGACATCATGGCAAACGGTGATATATCAAAAAATGCTACCTTTAAAACAGCTCAAGAAAAAACAGATGCTACAAAAAAAGCTATGGAAGTAAGACACAAGAGTGTCCCAGAAAAACTGGTAAACATTTAAACATTCAAATAAACTTATTCAATTAGTATATTAAAAAAATAATAAAATACGTTGTTTGCTCGCAGATGGATGTTTTTTGCATGTACTTGTTGAGAAAGAAGCACCCGATTGCACCAAGGTTGGAAATATCACAAATCAGGAGGCTGCAAATGGATTGGAGAACAAAAAACAATGTACTCGATTGTGGTGTGTTCGCTATAAGACACATGGAAACTTACAAAGGGAAGTATCCATGGACATCCGGATTTTATAAAAAGTGTCCAAGGCATAAACGACAACTAAACGATTTGAGGGTAAAATACATGTCAAAGGTGTTACTATCCGACATCAACAAAGCCAAATCCGATTTAGTTAGACTAGCAAAGGAATTTGATGCATCATCTGACAACCAACTGTTCAGTAACAATATGTTAACTGCTAAAATTGATGAGAGGCAAGACGAATAAACCAGATATATGAGAAAAGATTGAGGAAAGCAAGTTTGACATGTTTATTATATTTTTGTATGGAAATAACCTTTTAATGAGTTTGTGCTTATACTTTCTGGTAGTTCTAAATAACTTGGTTTAATTTGGTTTCATTATAGTTTGTTGCTTATACGTTCTATCATATTTTGTATGGAAATGACAGTGAAATCTTGGCTTAATTAGATGAGTTTGTGATTATACGTTCTAGGTAGATCTAAATAACTTGGCTTAATTAGATGTTGCTTATACGTTCTATCATATTTTGTATGGAAATGACAGTGAAAACTTGGCTTAATTAGATGAGTTTGTGCTTATACGTTCTAGGTAGATCTAAATAACTTGGCTTAATTATGTTGATTATACGTTCTATCATATTTTGTATGGAAATGATAGTGAAAACTTGGCTTAATTAGATGAGTTTGTGCTTATACGTTCTAGGTAAATCTAAATAACTTGGCTTAATTAGATGTTGCTTATACGTTCTATTATATTTTGTATGGAAATGACAGTGAAAACTTGGATTTATATTTTTGTATGCAATTTTGTTACATTATATTTTGCATGGAAATGACTTTTTTATTAGTTTGGTCTTATACGTTCTAGGTAGATCTAAATAACTTGGCTTAATTATATCTTTCTTATACGTTCTAAATATATTAAAACATAGAAGTTATCACAAAAAATGAAAGCTAGCACATTAAACAAAATAACATTAAACATAAAAACATATTACATAAAAAAACATAGTTTTGACAAAAAGTCACAAAACACATCACACATTAGAAAAAGAAACATACAACAATTATTGGGTAAAAACACAGAAAACACAGCTAATCCAAATTTATTACATAATAGACTTGAGAAACTCGGTCTTCAAATCAAGAGAGCAATTGAGAGGTTTTATCGCCTTACACAGATCTTTCAACTCATCCACCTCCTTTTTCCCTGTGTCAATCAAAAACAAAGCACACAGATAGTTAATAGTACTACCTGGCATGTTTACTAGCAAATTTGTAATTTCATCCCTCATTTCCATATTAACACCAGCAGTATTGATAAACTCATCATGTAAAGCAGCACGATTCTTGATATCTTCCTGGATCTGAGCTTGAATCTGTTTCAACAACAGATCCTTAGCTGATGAAGAAGATGATGATGAAGATGATGAATCCATATCTTGTGGAATGATTTTTGTGTGGTAAAGTGAAAAGGAGTGGTTGAAAATAAATAGATAAAATAAAGGTATAAGACAAAAAAATACAGTAAACGAAATTTATTGGAAACAGTGAGAATCATTCAAAAATATCACAAATTATTTTAAAGGTACATGTTCTTACACGTTCCAAAGTCAAAAACTGACATATGCATGTAATTATGAAGTTACACGTTCTCACACGTTCTTATGAATGGCAATTTGAAAAAAAAATTGAAAGATATATGTAATTAATCCGTAATAACTTGTGTTAGATTTTAAAGTAATTATGTTACTATTACACGTTCTAACAAGTTCCATCAAAATGTCAGTTTTGAAAAAACACTTAAACGTTCTCATACGTTCCATCAATGCCATCTTGAGAAATAGACCAAGTATTAAAACTACTGAAATGACAGATGCTATATGTTAAAACACTAACCGGTTAATAAATTCCAAATAAAAAATAAATTAACAATTTCTTTAAATAATTTCAAATATTAACAATTTCTTTAATAATTTATCTATCTGACAAAGCTATGATTACACTTAGACGTCCTTATACGTTCGAAAGATTCTCACTGTTTGAAAGCAGCGACAGATTATACTGAATTGATTACAAATTGAAAATTTTGGTAATGTAATCATGGCTACTAAGCTGTTAAATCTAACTAGATATAATTATACTGAATTCAGATAACTTGGGCTATAAAAAGAGAGCTAACACAACACACCAAAAAACAAACAAAAAAATTGAAAAAAAGTATGGATTCTGGAAATGTTACTGTGAAGAGCATTTTCCAATCAAGAATCATCATTGAGCTTGCTAAAGACTGTAATCGGCTACGAGTAGTTGAAGAAATTAAAGGGAGTGTGAATGATGAAGCAACAAAAAACAATTCTTTTTACCAAGAAGTTCTCAAGCACCCTGATAGCAGCTTCAAGAAAGAGGCAACAACCTACCTGGAAAAGCAGGCTTCATGCTATGTTCAGCTTCATGATGTTCTGGAGAAAACAGCTCACAAGGTGAAGGTGAATAAAAGAGTCAAGCGTGAAGATGCTTAAGAGATCCTTGACAACAACTAGGGTTCGGGATGACGGCTTGTGTTGTGGTGTGGTGATGGTGTGATGTGGTGCTGGTGTAGTTTAAAATAAGTTTGTAAATAGGTTATTTAGAAAAGTCTCTAGATGTGGTCCTCTTTTGTAACCTCGGTGGAACAGGGTTTAATCTATCAACGGTTTTTATTAAGTATTATTCACCCAGCTTACACGTTCCAGTATCCACACAAAAACTTACACGTTCCAGAAAAATAAAAAGATTAAAAAAAGAAAATATGAACAAAACAAGAACACTTAGAAAACGATTCTTCTCGAAGTTGAGGACAAGTTCGGCTGTTATGACCCTGTTGATGACAAACTTTGCATTCCCTATATTTTTTGCCAGATCGACTTATAGCTATCTCTTTCTGTGATTTAATCCGTTTATGCGACCCGCAACCCTTGTTTTTTATACCACTAGGCACACGAACTGTCACCTCATTTGGTTGATCATAACCTAGAATAGCAGAAAACCTATCACTTTTTGATAAATGAGTTCTTTTGTATCTTGTCTCATCAGCTTGCTTGATCATTATATTCATTTGATCCCTGACTTTGATTAACTCATCAACATCATTTACATAACTATTTATGAGATACTCTCCAGTCAATGTTATTTCCCTTGAGATCTCTTTAACTTTTAAAAATTTGTCATTACCGAAACTTGAAATAGGAGCAGTTCTAGGATTAAGACCAGCATCTCTCTTCCAACGATCCACCATGTACTTTTTTGGAAATCTGGTAACTCTGAACAAATTTAAAATATAAAGGCTGACGACATAATAATCCATAATGTTCAAATCTTTTGCATTGACATGAAATAGTCGAGTCAATTCCGTCCTCACCTTCCTTCTTAAACAAAACCTGACACAAAATATATAAAAATAATTTACACATTCTGTAAAAAATCATAAAATAAAAATCATTTTAAACGTTCTACAACGTTCTGCCAAAAAAAAATGTTTAACTATTTCATACCTCCAAACAGCCTGGGACATAAGCATTAAAGTCAAATACAGAAAACCTAACACAATCTTCTTCTTCAGTGGATTTCAAGCATGCAACACCGCTTCTAATATGATACATTTCATCTTGAAAATCATTAAAAATAGCCTTTGTATACATCAGCTATGCTTCCTTCTCAAACGGGTTTGAACTAACCGGATGTGTGTACCTTGTATCATGATCATTTTTTCTACCATTGTGCCTTTGAATCTCCATACAATGATCAAAATGACTAAAGAACTCAACTAGTGATAATTGTGAGTTAGAAACTTGACAAAAAAAATGATTTTCACTTTCTGATTTCGATGTAGTTCTCATAAGACCAGACAATGGTTCATCCATATAATACGCGAGGATCCAATCATATCTCATTTCAAACATGTCAGACAACCATTTATTTGTTTCGAGATCATATTCCTTGATTATTAGTTTCATTGCGTCTCGAATTCAGATTGAGAAATTGCATCCGTCCAAACAATGTCACATATTTTACGTTTGAAATCTTCATTGTTACAAAGGGCAACACCAACCTGATGTTGGAAAATTAAAAATTTGTTAAATCGGTTAATATCAGAAAACAATGGGTATATGCAATCTTATACGTTCTACACTCATAACTGGTGCAGAAAAAAAAATACAAAAACTGATACATCCTAAGAAAAAATGTTTATACGTTCTGACACGTTTTGTAAATATATGCAGCAATGTTTATACATTATAACACGTTCTAACACATATGCATAATGCTTTAAAATACGATAAAAATAAAGTTACCTTGTCAGCAAGTTTTTTCATAATGTGCCGCATACATAACCGATGTCTCGAATTTGGTAAAACAAGGGAGATTGCTTGGTTCATTGCAGGATCTTGATCGGTAACAACCACCTTTGGGGCAATACCAAAAGAATCAAGAAAAACTTTCAAAAGCCATGAATAAGATTCGATAGATTCGGATGATAATAACGCAGCACCAAGGAGTAACATTCCGACAGTGATTATCAATGGCAGTAAATGGTACAAAAACCATATTGTACCTGAAAAACAAATTAATATAAAAACTAATTTAAAAAAATGTGTAAAAACATAAAAAAGTAAAAAACAATTTTATCAAAATTGACATACTTGTTTGTCTTAAATGTTGCATCAAATGATATAATATCTCCAAAAGCCAAATAATTTTTCTTTGAAATATCATCAGCCCGAAACAAACGATCAAAATCACCGTTAGTATTAACTGTATACTCAAACGAATAACCATCATAACAGATTTTCTTCCCGCTTAATCTTTGAACAACCATTTCAGCGTCATACTCGCCAATATAACAAGTTAAACTCTGTTTGAAATTCTTACAATCATCTTTTGTAGCCCCAACTTCCTCAAATCCTCCATACTTTGTCCTCATAATATTAAACGCCTTAACGGGGCCCAAATTCAATGTTGACATCTCATATATAATATCTTGTTGTACATGAGTCAACTTTCTATTTAATCGAACAAAATGCATATCATTCGCATGCACCATTTCATGATTATGTCCTTCGAAAAAATCATTTATTTCAAACCTCAAACCATCAACAGATTTTAAAAAAATTTGAGCTCGATAACCACACCTAATTGTTGGTCTCTTCCTTCTTTTATAATACGGTCTAATGGAATGATCTTTTTCAGCCATAGAATCATAACTATTTGCTGGCTTGTGACCTTCTTTCGAACACGTAAAATATTTAGACTTTAATAAACCCTCATTCATGTACGAGCCTCCTTTACGAACACAAAAACCAGCTTTCTTTTCATATTCACAATAGAAATCATATGCATGATCAACAGATTCAAAAACCATTCCTTTTTCAGGTTTGCAAGATGCATTAACTTGAGGTATAACAAGATCTGATGAAGGATCTGATAAAAGAAAATTCAATCTAATACATTCTTATACGTTATATTATGTTCAAAATCAAAGACATAAAAACAAAAACTCCTATTCACAATTTGCTATAAAAAATAATTTTCAAATACACAAAAATTAAACGTTCTTATACGTTCTAATATAAAAAAACCATTCCTACTCACGATTTGATATTAAGACAAATAATTTGATGTCTAAATCGATTAACAAAAACTTGACACCTATACATAAACACAAAACATCAATCATATAATATACAAAACATAAAAAAACCTAAAAAATGATCACATTAACTTATCAGTCCATAAAACCTATAATATACAACTAAAAAACATCAAAAAAATATCCTAATCACAAAAACTTGCCTAAACATATACTTTCTAATACGTTTCAAATCAAACAACAAACAAACCTTCCCGCGAATTGCTATTACGACACATAAATCTGAAGTTTATTCGAATCACAATTACTAAACACCTATAAAAACACATAAATTCATAAAATTCATAATTGATCGTAAAATCATCAAAATATTAACCTAAAAACCTAAAAAATCAAGTCGATTAAACCTACAGTGTACAGCTAAATACATAAGTAATTGATTAAAACTAAAACTAAAATAAACTTACTTTGATGATCGTAATACATGACGATAAACAATCAACGATACCGTCCAGTTAATCGAATAACCAAAACCGCCAATTCAATTATTAATCAGTTTTTGGATACGTGATCAAAATTATAATAAACGGTTTATAATACAGGCGCGATCGATTTTGAAAAGCAATGTAAAAAGACAAAAACACCCTTATAGGTACTTAACTAATCAGATTAATTAAATTGGAAATCAACGATAGGAAATCTATCGTACGTAATGTATGATAACCAATTTTTTGTATTGGATCTTTTATATATATATATATATATATATATATATATATATATATATATATATATATATTTAGTTTAATATATAAAAGAAAGGTTTAGTGAAAAAAAAATAGAAAAAGTAAGCAGGCTGACGCGGGTTCGAACCCGGGTCTTCCTGTCCATACACAGATGCTTTAACCAACCAGTCTAACTTGTTTGTTGATTAAAATACCATAAACAAATTTATATAAAATATACTACACGTTCATCTTCTCCATTGTAAACCCTAGAAATTCAAAACTATTAAATGGATCAATGTTTGATCAATTAAGTTTAGGGGTTATCTTAGATGGCCAAAAATGAATCAAAACCATATAACAAATACCTTGTATAGTGTCGGATTGATGGCGAACGGAACCTCGCCGAAAAAACGAAATTGAGAGATTATTACAAGATATTGAGAGTGTTTAAGATGAAAAAGATAGTTGGTACAAGTTTAGTTGAAGGTGAGGGTCCTATTCATAGTCTCAATCGGATCGTATGACGTTTAATGGTTGTTATAGTGATTTTGATTATAACCCGACGGTTTAAAGATTAATTATAGTTAATTAGGACGTTAATGCCCCAAATAAATCGCGCATATATGTTTATTATTGGTGGAGAGATTGTTTGGGTTAAATTAACGGATCAAAGAACAATATTTTGACGTTACATATATCGCCGGCGCCGGAAATCCTGTCGCCGGACTTTCGGCTGGAAAATCGTGAAAAGGACGATAGGGTTGCTGCATTTTTTTCCATTATTATTATTATATTATTTGAAATGAATTTACGCTTTCAGTCCTTCATCTTTAATATTTTTTTAAATATAAATTAAAATACATTTACGTTCTGGGCCTTGTACTTCTAAATGTTATATAAATGAAATTAAAGTTAATGATTTGGAAATATGTTCGAATTACACCCGGATAGTTCGGGACTCGCTTAATTAAATCTCCAAATAATCGTAAACTTTGAGGATAATATATTACTAATAAACAAGGAATAATAATAAATTGAAACGACAAAATGAGCCGGTTTAACGAATATATATACCCAAAAACTTAAATATACATGTAACGGAACTTTAAGATATATATATATATATATATATATATATATATATATATATATATATGATAAAAAAATATAAATTTTAAATAGAACAAAACCGAAAATTTAAAATGGGCTGGGTTTTCGGGTTTGAAAAGTAACGAAAGTTACAGGACTTACAACTTTTAGAAATTTCATCCCGAAATTATAATAAAAATAAAATTTAAAAGAGAACAACTAATATACGGAGTTGTTAGAAGTTTTAAAAATTGTATATATTAAAATAAAATAACGCTGATCTTTAAATGACCCAAAAGAACGCTACACATAGGAAATATGACATGGACACTTATATATAGGATGTACAAGCGGCGTATCCACCATGCCCTTATCATATTGTATTTGTCCCGTTCTCCAAAAATCATTCGAAGTTCCGAGTTATTTCACACAACCGAACTTACTATATTTTCCATGCGAGGACTTTAATAATTACGTGTCGACCCATAATTACCTCTATCGTCGGATGGTCCATATAATTTGCTCTATTGTGTGGTTTTAAGACATAGACCTTAGATAAATAAATAAAATTCTCATATATAACGTTGAAAAAAATAAATAAATAAATAATGAATTAAAAGGGTAAAAACATTACAAAACAAATTGTTAGACCATTCAGGCCAATAACAAGACGAAAAACCGTAGGTTGAGTAAATGAAATCATCGTTGTCTGAACCAGGTAAACGATTTTGACAACGAAATAAACGATGTAATGAAATTTAAAGAATGAAAACATTTGATTTATGAATATCGTAATATGTAATTGAAATAATGGGGTTGAGAATCACGTGGTAGGTAAACGTAGCATTTAACCAACGAAATATGAACATGTAAGTTAATAATGCATTGAGTCGAGAATAGCTTAAATAAACGAAACCTTTAAGTATCAAGATATCATGATGTTTAAAAATGGAAATCTCCGAATGAATTGCAGCGCAATTAACGGTAACATTGAGATGAAATAAAGTGAGCATTACAACATATAATTTAATAATTTGAAATAAAACGGATAAACGAAATTCTAGTATCACAATACTAAAATCCATTAAGTTTGTGTGAGAAAATTTCCAATAGCAACCTTGAGTTTATCAAAGTAAGTAGTTGAAACCTCGAAATTAAAATCAATCATGTGTCTAAGAATTAAAAATAACGAATTGTTTCAAATAAAAAAACTTTGTGTGGAAAGAGAACAAAAATTACCAAAGAAATTTGTATAAAATAAACATAGCATAACTCAGCCTTTACATGGGACACAGTCCGGTTCAAAGAAAACGAATTTAGTACCAGAGAGTCGGTCACATATATGCAAACGTAGAAATAATATGAAAATACAGTTTCTATTAGGTAGTTATGTACACATACATGTTCATAGTCCCAATTTTCCCTTATCGGTTACATTTATGGAAAGCTGGTCATAGACTACGGGATTGGAAATAACAAGCGTAAACCGAATAAGAATGATGTACGAATTTTCGTTTCGTAAGATACAAACGAATATGGATCAAAGGTCAACAATCAAAATAAACTTCGTAACAATATTCTAAAGAAGTGGATAGATTTCACTTTGGGTAAGTTCGAAACATACATAAAGGAGAAATTAAATAAAGGTAAATGCAGCTTGCGATGTTTGTCTTCTCGAATGTAGGTTTGTTTGTAGCATGAAGGTTGACGTGGGAGGTGGTGCCATGATTTCTTAGCCGAAACTCATTGGCATTAACGAATGGGAAAAAAAGGAAAGGATGCAACATATATTTTAATTTACAAAGATCGGTTGTAAATCGTGGTGTTTTTGTATCTCCTGGTGAAATAAGATTTATTCTATATTATTTAGATAAAAGATTTTTAGGTATTGCTAAGACTCGCGAATTTTTTGAAACTTTCACATAAAAATGCTTTCTTTTGGCCCGCGACCTAGGAAAAAAAATAATTGTCAGGTTACTTGACTTGTTCAATGAAAAATGACCTTAAAGAGCTTAATACTTGTTTGAAACAAAAAAAAAGTTTACTTTAAATATTGTTTGAAAGAATAATTACATTATTATTAGTGGTGAAGATAATACTAGTAATAATAAAATTACTAATAATAATAATAATAAATAGTATAAATAATAATAATAATAATTTTATTAATAATGATTGTAATAATAATAATGATGACGGTAATGGTAATAATAATAATGGTAATAGTAATATTAATAATGATGATAATGTTAATAACTTTAATAATAATAATAATAATAATAA
Source organism: Bidens hawaiensis (assembly GCF_021521415.1). Lineage (NCBI taxonomy): Eukaryota > Viridiplantae > Streptophyta > Magnoliopsida > Asterales > Asteraceae > Bidens > Bidens hawaiensis. The sequence goes on from NW_027494958.1 coordinate 101,365, forward strand.
TAATAATAATAATTACTATAATAATAATAGAGGTAATAAATCCTTTTTAAAGAAAAACCATTTGATTGAAAGTTAAAAACAGCCAAAGATATAGGTTTAAGCGCGAGGTGTTAGTAAAAGAGAGAAAATATAAGAAAGTATGCAAAAGAAAATATAGACGAGTTTGATGAGTTTTGTAAAAATCTAAGTATTGAAACCGGAAAATCGTGTAAGGTCGACAAAGGATGAGGGGTTAGGATGTTGCATGGTGGAAACAAGTTAGGCCTTTTAAAGTGGCAGGTGTGATAGGATCACCATGATGATAGTAGACTTAAAGCATATGGTCAAACATATGATTGAGACAAATGGTTAGGTACACGTCTTGCAGATGGATGGGTGGCATTGAGTTTGGCTAGGTTTTAGCAATAAGTGATAATTGAATCTACCACAAATTGAGGTATATCCACGTTTCAGGGAAGTAAAGTGGTGGAATTTACACATACTGTACAAAGGGTGTGTTTTGGGGTGAGGCCTTTCGGTTGGGTTTAGTTTGCGTTAACAAGTATGGTGCTGGGTTTGAATTTGAATTAACTATAGCGATGAAGGTAGGTGCGATCAAACGTGGGGTGATCGGGATCGCGGAGGCCATTTACTTGATAACTTGGATTGTCATTTTGTGAGTTGTGTGTGACAACTAAGAAAACAAGGAAGCATGTTACGGAACGTGAAGAATTCGCGTGACTTGAGACGTAAGTATGAAAACGACTAATAGATACATCAATGAAAACAAGTAAAGAAAAGAAATCTTATGAAACAAAATTTGAAATCGAAATTGGAATTCCCATGAAACGTCATGAGTTTTCACCTTTCAATAAATGAAAACCTCATAAATTATTGAATAATCATATGGAAAAAGTATTAAACTTAACAATAAATAGTTAAATCGAATTGAAAATCGAGTGTTAATGAACCACAATGACTTTTAAATTTGAATTCATAAGAGTAAATGAGTATAACAGTAAGGTAATCGAATTGAAATTCGACCATTCATGTATCACCATGACCTTTCGAATTTTCAATTCTAAAATGTTGTAGTAAATAAATAAAATAATATAGTAATCAAATCGAAATTCAACCATTTATGTATCACCGTAACTTTTTGAATTTTCAATTCTAAACATAATAGTAAAATAACAAAGGAATTGTTTGAAATTCGGTTATTACTTTGCAAACTTTTAAAAGTTTAAGCTGTAAATGAGCGTATAAATAAAGAAAACGTGTCACAAAATTTTTAAAACTTAACTATTCTCGTATAAAAGGCGAAATTAAATCGAACCGAAAGCTGGGTATTCGTGTACAGACTTTCCAGTTAAAACACATTGTAAAACATAGAGGAGTGCAACCATATTCTTTTCACAAAGAGAACATGGTCGCGTTTGAAAACTTAAAGTTGTGATTCATATGGCGTTGAAAGTGGTATGCTTTGGCTTAATAGAGTTCATGCTCTTTCCTAACTCTCCATGTAAGCAACCGGGTCCCGCGTCTGATTGGGATTTATACGCATTGCTTATCCTTAGGTTTCAGTAACCTTGGTGTCAAGAGTTTTGGAAAACAGGCACGTCCCCCTTACAGTTTACTACATACCCGCCATATAGAACCATCTTTAAGAAGACTAAATATCGGAACACCACATAAAAATCAATAATTGAAAATGTTGGAAAAACTCTTTGTTTTAAGGCATAAGCCTTGGACTTGTGTGTGCTTGTGTAATTGAAGTAATTGAATCATCAGTATAATAGTATTTGCGTACATGAGGCATAAACAAATCAATAATATCCAAATAATGTGCATTGAACAATCAAATTAGGCTCACATAATTTATAATCATGAAACCTAAACAATTAAGCAAATAAACTATAACCAACTAGAACACTACGTCTAATGTTTTATCTTATAGTCATGGCTCTGATACCAATCTGTAACACCCCGGCTAAAGCGGAAACGCCTGAGTGTGACGTACGGATTGCTCAAAACACATGTGACACTATTAAGTGACAATATTATCATTAATTAATTTAAGCATCAAGTACACAATTTTGCAACAAGAAATACAAGGGAAATACAAGAACAATTAACAGTTGTCCATTTATTAATATAACCTAAGTTCTAGTGTCTTCGTCACGGCAGCATACTCTGCATAAGGTACTTGTAGCATATATATAAATAAAGGTCAACTATATGAATAGTTGGTGAGTTCACACAAGTTTTGATATACGTACATAAAAATCATACAATTCCATGAACGAGTGTAAATGAGCAAGTAATATCCTTTCCAACTGGGATTGTGCACTAGCGTACTCAGATAAGCGCAAGTAAGGTCCTTTCCAGTTGGGATTATGCACCAACGTACTCGGATAATGAGGCCATTTTCTACTCATAACAACAAATGTATTGAGCGCAAAGAGGGGCGTATGATCATACTATCTTGAAGTAATCCATGAGCAAGTAATTTGTAGCAAGTAACAAGTAAACACACAAGTCCATGTAGCGAATTTTAGTTTGTAAATAATGAATAAACGAAACTGAATTGTTGATAGGATATATATGCTACCCTCAAAATAGTTAAAAAGGGTAAAAAGGGGGTGTGAGAAATTCACCTTGAAGTTGAAGACAAACTTGAAATAAAACTCAAAGCGCGTAAAAGGAACCGAAGCAATTGAACGTCACGAACTAGAATTAAAAATACAAAATTTATTATTACTAACGACATACAAAGTAAATAGATCGGGTTGTCAGGGATTCGAAGTGTTTAATATATGTTTTATTATTTTATGAAGTTGATATTATAATATTATATTTTAATGGATTATTAACGATGTATTAATTTAATATTATTTAAGTTACGAGATTTATAAGTTTGAATATGGTAAAGGTTAGGAAATATTGGTGTTGACGATATATTCTATTTTGAAAATAAAGGTGTTAACGAATTATAGGGTTAACGAACAAAACATAATATAGTAATATATATAATTATAACGAGTTTAAAACGAATTTGTCGGGCTTTGAGATTTATAATGTTTACGAATTATGGATCTTCACGTAATATATCTTTAAAAATAATTATATTAGCGTGATATAAAGTTTAATGAAATAATATTTATTAAATTAATATTAATCGGGTTTCTATCGAAAACTTAACGAAACGAAAGTCGGGTTTATAGGTGAAAAGAGATTATAACTGTTTTTATTTAGCTTAAGATAATATAGTCTTTTATATATATAAATATAAATAAATTTTATTTAGTTTAATATATAAAAGAAAGGTTTAGTGAAAAGAAAATAGAAAAAGTAAACAGGCTAACCCGGGTTCGAACCCAGGTCCTCTTGCCCATACACACATGCTTTAACCAACCAGTCTAGCTTGTTTGTTGATTAATTATCAGAAATTGATTAAATTACCAGAAACAAATATATATAAAATATACTACATGTTCATCTTCTCCATTGTAAACCCTAGAAATTCAAAACTATTAAATGGTTCCATGTTTGATCAATTAAGTTTACGGGTTATCTTAGACGGCCAAAAATGAATCAAACCCATATAACAAATACCTTGTATAGTGCCGAATTGATGGCGAACGGAACCTCGCCGGAAAAACGAAATTGAGAGATTATTACAAGATATTGAGAGTGTTTGAGATGAAAAAGATGGTTGGTACAAGTTTAGTTGAAGGTGAGTCCTATTTATAGTCTCAATCGGATCGTATGACGTTTAATGGTTGTTATAGCGATTTTAATTATAACCCGACGGTTTAATGATTAATTATAGTTAATTAGGACGTTAATGTCGAAATAAATCGCGCATATATGTTTATTATTGGTGGAGAGATCGTTTGGGTTAAATTAACGGATCAAACGAACAATATTTTGATGTTCTTTATATCGCCGGCGTCGGAAATCCGGTCGCCGGACTTTCGGCCGGAAAATCGTGAAAAGGACGATAGGGCTGCTGCATTTTTTTCCATTTTTATTATTATTATATTATTTGAAATGAATTTACACTTTTAGCCCTACATCTTTAATGTTTCTTTTAAATATAAATTAAAATACATTTACGTTTTGGACCTTGTACTTCTAAATGTTATATAAATGAAATTAAAGTTAATGATTTGTAAATATGTTCGAATTACACGCGGATAGTTCGGGGACTCGCTTATATAAATCTCCAAATAATCGTAAATCTTTGAGTATAATATATTACTAATAAACAAGGAATAATAATAAATTGAAACGACAAAATGAGCCGGTTCAGCGAATATATATACCCAAAAACTTAAATATACATGTAACGAAACTTTAAGATATATATATATATATATATATATATATATGATAAAAAAATATAAATTTTAAATAGAACAAAACCGAAAATTTAAAATGGGTCAGGTTTTCGGGTTTAAAAAGTAACGAATGTTACAAAAACTATGTCTTAAACAAGGGTTTTTTAGCACATCAAAGCTAGGGATGCTTTAAGAAATCATCCACAGTTTGAAGCTTTGGTTTTGGCTCTGACTCGAGATGACTCCAACTCCGGCGAATCCAAAGTGGAGGATTAATATTATGTTTTTCTAGTTTAGTACTTTTAGTGTTTTGTTTTAATGTTTTTTAGATGTTTTTTTAAAAAATCTTATATTGAGGTTTTTATTAGTTTTAATATATTGATGGTTTTTAGTTGAAAATAAATTTAATTAAAGGGAAAAAAAGTAAGATGGATTATTACAACAATTGAAAAATGGATTAATGATGATTTAGGAATAAAATGATATGACTCTAATATGAAAAAAAAAAGTAAGAAAGGTGGTGAAAGATGATTGATGGTTATACTTCACACTATGGGCGCAGAAGTGGGTTGCTTTGCGGTGCGGAAGGCGCGAAACATCATCGAGGGGCGCGGTTTAAGAGGGGGGGCTTTGGAACGACCAGCGTCTTTGTGGGTCCTTCTACTTTCTCTCTCTCTCTCTCTCTCTCTCTCTCATACAAACACATACATATATATTTATATATATTTTGGGACGCCTAAGGGGCTTTAAACCACATCGAGACGTTATAGATTTGAAGTCCGTTTATACGTGACGATAACGTGATATTATGGAGGGGTTTTGATGCCACCCACCATAGAAAACAACGTTAGAAATGGTTGTCACTTGTCACCACTCTCAGCGGATAAAATTTCATGCATAATGTGTTGAACTTTGTTATTTTTAAATGGAGAACCAAAAGTTCCTTTTGTTTTTCATATTAAAATGTTTGAAAATAATTACTAATCCGGAAAAGTTTGTTTTTCTTCAAAGAATATTCTCAAAGAAAAATGGTCAAAAAAAACTAAAATTCAAAAGTTTCATTCTAAAGTGAAAAGTATTGCATTTTGGGTAGTCAATATATTTAAAGTTTAATCAATGTGGCTACTTTGGTATTTATGTTGTTGGTGTGAGTTTCACTTTTGGGCACAATTTTTAATTCCTTTTAATGTCACGGTGCGGTTATAGACTTGACTATATCATATCTTTATAGGATAAAAAAATTATAAGAAATTGATCTGATAGTCAGTTGCTTTTGAAAGACAAATAAAGAAATCTACCTGTTCTAATAAAATAAAATAGCTGTGGACACATGTTGATTCATGATTAATCCTCACAATTTTTTTCCCTCCAAATCTAATACATGTCACAAATCAATAATTATTACTTTCCTTTTACACTAACATGATTAATATATTTACTTTCCTATAAACTCTATTTAATATTATATTTATACATTTTTATAAAAATAAATATTTACATATTATACTACTATAAATTGTTAAAATATATTTCACAACATACTTGTAAAATCCAAAAATCAATAACAAACAGTGTTTGTTAAATGTTGAAAAAAAAATATAATTTTAAATGTTTTCATTAAGATATTATACTCTCTATATTGTTAAAGATTGTAAAATAATCGAATATGCTTTCATTTTCTAAAACAAGTTTTTAATCATTAAATTATAAATATATGCTTTCAAGTTGAATCTTTTAATAATCAATCAATTTATCTGTTGATATTCTACATATAGTCATATAAATTTATAAATTATAAATATATGATTTAAAATCTATTCATTTATTTTTTCGGTTAATTATATGTGGGTGTGTTAAATTGTAAGAATAGTATAATCACTGTAAGTCCCCCCAGGGCTTCACTGATCGATACGAGATCCGCACGAGGTCTAGGAGTGCGGAATCCTCCTAGACTCGTTTAATGGTGTAGAAGACGAATAACACGATTCCACATAAACAAACACACGAATGGAATAAACGAATCTGCAGAACCTTCATATAATCACCAAACCACATTACAAACCGAACATAAACAAAGACACGGCCGACCCGAGGTGAGCTCTACCCCGGGTCGTCCCACACGACTCTCCCTCTCTGTTTCTCTCTAGACAATTGAACTGATCACAAAATACTCTAACTTTCTGGATACGAAACCCTAAACAAGACACACATATATATAGATAACCAACTTCGAGGGCTTGGGCTTGGGCCTGTAGGCGAAGTTGTTCTAACTTCGCCTATGGCGTCTCCGCTGGTCAGAATTGCATAGCGACGGTCACAAAATGCACTAACAGACTCCCCTTTGACCGTTGCTCTCAATTCTAACAAACACAAAAGATCATCTGTTACAAAACATGCACCAACAGACACCCCCTTAACTGATGATCTTCTGTTTTCTTCTTCTAGTAGGACTCAATTGCACTGTGATCTTCAAACTTGAACATCACATATACATGCAACATCCATCCTGTCTTCAACCAGCCATGTCTGAAACTGTCTTGTAGCTTCACAAATTTACCAATCACCCGGCGTCTTCCATATCAGATCTCCCATTCAGTGTAAGCTCCTCCGACTATATCGATCTAGGTCTTTGACATGCATGCATCCCCGTGCCTAATTGATCATCTCAACCAATCACGTGAAGTCCTTCTAACTTCACCAACACGTGAAGTTGGGCTCCCTCCACAACTTCACCAACACGTCGGAATTGTATAGTAAGATAAGGTTCAATCTTCAACTACTCAACATCAAGTGATCAATTTCATCACAAAACCACCTTGACAGAATCTAACACACATGACCATTAATTAATCCGAAGCATCTTCAATCACCATGGATAACGATCAAGAACATAAACAAGTTAATTCCCGATTAAATCCAACTTGTTCCAAAATCGTAACAGGGTCCAATTCTCGAACGCCTTGAAAATAACATAAATAATATGCTCTGACCGCAATCCAGTAATGACGAAAACCTTTAGTTCGATTTGACTTTCTTCAGTTGGTCAACCTTGAACAACAACAATTTCTTTGCCCACAAACACCCAAATATGTGTCAATATCCAGTTTCAATCAATATCCCATTCACAACTTCAACTCCATATCCAGAGTTGACCCGTATTTGTTCACACGTAAGACCAAGAGATACCAAGTTTCACTCGTTGTCGGAACAACACTTTCGGTCTCACAATGATCATGTACACCTGGCCATACAGACGAGAACTCCAAACAATTTTTATTTTTATTTTTTTTTTGTTTTTTTTTTTAATTTTTTTTTAACTTCGCCCAAAAGTCAACTTCGCCTAAAAGTCAACTTCGCCCCTCACTAACTTCGCCTGGCTATAACTTCGCCTGGCTGCTAACTTCGCCTAAACCCTAAAATTTAAGCAACAACTTCGCCCGAACCCAGTAACTTCGCCTACGGCGGCTGTTCGGCCAAAAACACATCAGAAACGTGCCAGAAACACCAAAACGCAGATCTCGAACCATAGCATAAGAGCCCAAAGCTCTGATACCACTTGTAGGTTCCCAGCCGGATCTACACAGGAATATCTCGTAACACGAGGGTGCGGAATCCCCACGTAATACGATACGAGCGTAAGATATATAATACGTTGAGACGATACACAAACACACGTTACAATACTAATAAACATGTTTGTATTGCAACACTTCAACACGTGATCTCAATATCACTTACACGTTCTGCCCAAAAACTCTGCCAAAAACCAAGCCGAAGTGAGGTTTTATAATCCTCGACAACTTCGCCTAACATGCTAGGCGAAGTTGTCATAACTTCGCTTGTCTACAAGTTCGCCTACATCCCAGGCGAACTTATGTGACACAATATCCAAAACCAAAACAAACAATCTAACACGATTACAGACACATACAAAATACTAGATACTGAACTACTAACATTATGAACCAACAATCACTTTCAAATATAATAAAGTTTACCATATTTAATTTCTTGGTTTTTTTATCAAGGATTGTTTCGGGTTTTTTTGTGGAACTTAAATTTGATTGTTACGGGTCAAAAGTTGGTAAATAGGTTTTAGTACAAATTAACTACATTTTGCTCAGAATTTGTTACGGGTAAAAAATGGGTAACCTGAATATTTTTAAAATTTGAGAATGCAAATACATTTATCGTCAAACTTGTTACATGTTCAAAGTTTTGACTTAAATATGTAAAACAAATGAAAGTTAGAATTTTAAATGTGATTGGGTTTCGGAATTATTTTCAATCACATTTTTGTAAATAATCAAAAGATTCGGGATTTGACAAATTGAGTATTTTTGCCACGATTATTAAAATTTAAGGAAAAAATGACGAACGCCTCTGACATGCCTCCTCCAAGCCTATCAATATTTCTAACTTTTATCAAATTTGAAACATTTGTGTTAATATTGACTTTTCCTTGAATAGTAATGTTGTATGTGAAGCATGTCATACAGAATTACGCTCAAGTGAAGCAAAACATTCACAAAATTGAAGGGGTTCACGTGTTATTTTTTATGTTATCATTATGGCAAAGTCGAGAAACCCCCTCAAACATATCAAAATATTTTTCATGATGTAGTTCAAAGCTATTATTGTATAAGAAGTATTCTCCTAAATTGGTTTATAACCAAAACTCTTTTGATTATACATATATGATACTGAGAATGAAATTTCCAATAGATGGAGCATTCTCGAGTATGTTTTTACACGTGCGTTATTATTTTTATTTTATTAAATTCTTATTCTTTTTAAAAGAAATCATTTTGTGATAAATAAATTTAATTTATGTACACATTGTATTGATACACGCATAAATGTAATGCATTTTTCCATATACATTATGTATTGCTTTATTTGCAACTTTATTATTACGGGCTCTAAATCTAGTATATTAATAAAAAAAATTCTTTCTAATTATGCATTTCAACAAAATTATTAAGATATGTGTCTTGAAAGACTTATTGATGAGTCTTAACACAAGTAAAGGATATTTTTTTTCCAAACACTAAATGTTGAATACTTTTTGCCCAGTTATAATTAGTATTCGTATACCTTATAAGAGCATTTAGATTGAAATTCTCATTTCCATCATCATCCATATAATTTAACGACTAAATGTGTTTTAAAAACCCTTCACGTCCAATTCCACACACACATATATATATATAGGTAAGGATCTTAAAAGAACCCTTTACAAATTGAGAATTTTGAGGAACATTTTGTATCACTAAAAACACATTTAAAAAAATATTTAAAAAAATTATAAAACCAAAAATAATAAAAATTTTAAAAAAGTAAAACCAAAATTCTTATATTTCATTCAATTCCGGTTTCATTAAAAAAATAAAAAAAAACGTCGTATTATACACATATGTACAGTATGATTTATCTTAAATTATAAATATGTGTACAAAAAACATGTAAATGTGCATATGTATATAATTTAGCTAAACCGAGTTTTTTTTGTTTTTTTATGAAACCGGGATGATAAAATAAAAATTTTGGTTTTTTTACTTTTTTGATTTTTGTGTTTTTTTTTAAATTTTATAATTTTTTTAATTTTTGAGTTTTTTGTGATCCAAAATGGTTCTCAATTTCAAAAAAGTTCTCTCATTATCCTGATATATATGTGTGTGTGTGTGTGTGTGTGTGTGGGTAAAGATCCTAAGAGATCATTTGAAAATTGAGAACTTTGAGAACCATTTTGAGCCACAAAAAAAAATCTCTAAAAGAATATTTAAAAAAATCATAAAACGATATAAACAAAAATTTTAAAAAAAGTAAAAAAACCAAAATTCTTATATTTCATTCCGGTTTCATAAAAAAAAAGCTTTGTATTATACACATGTGTATAATTTCATTTAATTTTACTTACGTAATATACACATATGTAGATTATCATTTACCTTAAATTGTACATATGTGTATAAAAAAACGTGTATAAAATTAAAAAACTAAATATTATACATATGTGTATAATTTTGTTAAACCGATATTTTTTTTCAATATTTATTTATTTTTTTTTATAAAACCGGAATGAAAAATAAAATTTTTTGGTTTTTTATATTTTTGAGTGTTTTTTGTTTTATATATATTTTTTTATTTTTTGTTAAGAAGAGTGTTTTTTATGGTCTAAAATGGTTTTCAAAGTTCTTAATTTCAAAATAGTTCTCACATGATCTTAATTCACACACACACATATATATATATATATATATTATATAGCTGAGATCTAGAGAGAACTCTTTTTAAAGAAAGAACTAGAGAACTACTAAAAAATTATTTTAACTTTTTTTAAAAATAATACGTACTTTGAGATTTTTTTTTCTTTTCTTCTTCCAATAAGATGATAATGTTCATAAAAAATTGTCGATGTAATGCATATGTGCATTAATGTGTATTGCATATATATAAAATAGTGTTTTATTGCATACAACACAAATGCATTATACACAATATTAAATATATGCAAATAAAACACTAATAATTGTATGCACAACACACTATCGCATATATGTAATACAACATTAATGCACATATGCACTATATCGATTATTTTTTATTTTTGTATATAATGTAACACTATTACAAATATATAATACAAACAACTGTATATATGCTATTCAACATTATTTAAATATCAAAATACACACTACTACGCATATGCATTATAAAAAAGTCAATGTATTGCGTATATTCTTTACAACAATTTTTAAATTTTTATTTTTATATTTTTTTATGGTGAAGAATAACAACATATAAGAAGGACGAAAGAAAAAAAATATAAAAATATTTTTTTTAATTAAATTAAAAATACTTCATTATTAATTTTCTAGTTCTCTCTTTAAGGATGAGTTCTCTCTTGATAATTTCCTATATATATATATATATATCTATATATATATATACTAGCTTTTAGCCCACGTCTTACACGGGTTTATTAAAAAAAATTTATATTACTGTGAATATATAATTTTTTTTGTGTTTAGGTTTCAGTTTAAACATAAACTAGTTTTCAATACCTGCGCGTTGCGTTGGGTTATGAAAAGTGTATTGTAGTGCGATATGAGAATTGCATTGTAAGTCATAATATAAGTGGTAGTTATAATGCCTTAAGTTCACAAAATTAGCCTACTTTGACCATTTACAAAGTGTGGCAGTTGTGTTCAACCTAGGAACTATCTGCCTAGTTTATGAGTTAATATCATTTACAAAACATGGCTGTTGTATTTAGCTAGCTAACCCACTTCAACAGCTGACAAAGTGATGGCGCGGTCATTGCTAGCCAGATATTGGGATATTGGCTACTGGCCTCCACTTCATTACCAAAAGAGTTTTTGCATTCTTCAGGTGGTAGTCATTTGTTTTTTTTTTATTTAGACTCATCATCTGCAGAACCTGTAAGAGTAATATATTTGTCTTAGAATCTTGTTTCGAAGGTTATAGTAGATATAACGAACGTGTTTCTTGGTAGGGAACGATAGAATTACCAGATGCATGGTTAGGTCTTTTTGAGCTTGTTTTTCTCGGTTGGGTGTTGTTGGTGTTATTGTTAAGGAGGTCGTTCGATTGCTCTTTGTGTCATAACTTATTGCCCATCCGCGTTGTGTAGCCCTGCTGACAATGATTGACATGTCCGCTTTCATTGCTAGTTCAAACAACTTTAGTTGATAAATACCATTTGTTCTCATTAATGAGCTGCAAGCAACAAAACTAAAAAGTTAAACCCATAAGAAATGTTATTATAAGTGAGTTTTATTACACTTACGTATGCTTAAATATTATTAAAAAATAGATTGTAACATCATTAAACTACAGAGAAAATGAATTCCCTTTTGTAGGTTTCATCTCTCAGACCAAGTATCTCTGCTGTAAGAACTGAAAATATAACTAAATTAATCCTACAATAAATGTATCATGGGAATACTAATTTAAGAATTAACATGAGAAAGGATTAAGCATATCCTTAGCAATCTAGGGTCAAAAGCCAGTTGCCTTCTCATATCCAAATGTGAAATTCACTTTCACAACTCAAGTTTCTAAAGCATTATCTAAACGGTTAATCCTATGGTTGCACCTCAGTTATCATAGCATAATAGCACTTGCATGTATCACTTAGCAAGCTGCTAATTTTCACTGAAATGAACTAAAAAAGTAATAAAGGTATGATGTTTTCACAATTGTTGTGGGGGATAGATGAATGAATAATACCAGAGGCAACCAAAAACATAGATAAGCCCTAATTGAGAAAACCCAAAAATGGGGTCGGGAGTCGTCGCCCTCCCCCCAGCCATAAAATAAACATGAGAAAATGATATTTACCTCAAACCAAGCAACTTACAATCAAACTGAGAATCAATCAAACCTGTTTAAGAATAAGTTTAAATAAGTAATGTAGACAACCTAAATATGCAACAATCACTAAGGATAAATTGGTAAGTTATGCAAAATGGATTCCAGTTTCTTATCTTTTGTCGCCTTTCTAGCCGATTCAAGAACCTGTAACAAATCAATATCATAATCTCAAATTTATTTATTTATTTTTTATTTTTTATTTTTATTTTTTTAAGTTTGAAGTTGGATTATTATTATATAGAAACATAGATATTACATCAACATAGCAGGTAGGCGGGCAACAAGCTGCGCCGCCACCCCTTTCTGAATTGCAAACCCTAACCTGCTAAAGACATAAGGTGAAGTGTTATCATCAACTCTTCAGTTCAGATGAATGCAAAACAACATTTTCATCCCAAGGAGTATCGTCTGGACTGCAATGCAAATAAAACTAATCAATAAATCATCTTATATTCTTATATTCTACATAATGTTAAGTAAAACCATGATACCAGCAAGAGGATCTTTTATGTAACCTCTTGAAATCCCTCAATAATGTGTTCCTTGCATGAGTTGACATCATGTTTCCCTGTATACCCAAATCAATAAATAGGTTGAACTAAAAAACAATTTAACACTAACTTATACAATCAAATATTTATTTTGATGTGGATGATAAAAAATTGTTTATGCTGAACAATCAAAACTAAATAATCATTTAAATGTAAACCATAGGTCCGTAAAATCAAACTGACTGAACAAAAGTTGCAACGATTTTACCATCCAAAACACAACCGAACAGGTTAATCGAGTTATTGATGTAGAAATTCATAAAGGACTCTATTTTGGGAGTGATTATGGAATAAGTGCGGAAATGTAGAGGATTATTGTACCTGAATGGTTGCACTAAACATATATAAGAAGGGAAGATAGACGACGATGAAGATCAGCTTCCGGTGGCCGTCGGCTATTGTTGTCCGCAACACGGTCGTCGTCGTTGATCTCCCTATTATCTCTGTATCTATATCTATATCTGAATACTTTCATGTGTCTCCGTCTAGAGTTACACACCTGTAAAGAAAACCCCACGTGGAAGAACCAAAAGTGAAGTAAAAAGTACAGCATCCTATATTCACAGAATGTATTTGAAGCTCATCGACACACTGTGTATTGAATCGGAAAAGTGAGGGTAAACCATGGAGTACAGCTATGGAGTAGAAGAAAGTGGAAAAAGGGAAGAAACAGGTGTTTTTGTCTCATAAGTGGAAGAGGTAGAAACGGTGCGTGGCTTTAAACGGACGCGTGGCAGGGCACCAAGAACAAAACAAAGGTACAACCACATCAGCAGCATGTACAAACCTATATGCATAAGAAAGTTGCAAATTAAATATACTACTGATAAGACCCGCCGCGGTGTTGTAGCAGGGGTTAAGACGTAACACTCAGTTTCGACTTGACAGGGGGGTTAAGATGTGTAACACTCAGTTTCTACTTGACAGCTTCTACGCACATTAGTATACCCCATAAAAAAACATTCACTTTGAACTGATTCGCTATTGAAGTATGAATGATCTATAGTAGAATTAATATGCTTTATTTGGCTCTACTTACCACCCAGTAGTGCTTTATACATGTAGTAAATGTGATGCAACAAACGCATGATATATTGATATAGACTAAACATCGTGGAATTTATATATAGAGCAATGTATAGCAGACTATGAACTTTATGATACACCAGCTAGGAACAAAACTTATTTCATTTATGTGCATTCCAACCATGTAGTCTTATTGCATTTGTGTGCATTCCAACCATGTAGTCTGTTTACAAAGAATAAAAAAACAAAGAATACAAAATGTAAATTAATTGCTACATGCCAGCTAGTAGTAAAAGGAAAAGTACCTTATTCAAATTCAAAAATATTGTGTACATTTCAATAATAATGTAATAAACGCTAACCTCAATTCAAAATTGAATGGTGAGCGGATTGAAACTGGTGTCACAGTCTTGACCATCAGTGAAACAAATGCGATGAATCTGGCTGTTAATACTGTCCCAAACGTCTAAACTCTAAATACTGAGTAGGTAAGACAACTTTTGATCAAGTGCAACAAAAGTCTTCTAAGAACAAAAAATAAGAAACTCAAATTTCTTGAAAATTGTCAAATCATGAAATCAAAACCATAAATGAACATACATACCACTGCAGCCAAGGAAGATGCATCTGACATGCCCCTTTTAGTTCCTCTATTCTAAAGCCGGTACGCTTTCTGACTTGCAACTGATCAAATAGGTGGAAGCGCTCTATTTGCTTGCTATGTAAGCAAATAACCTGCAATTAACCAAACAATTACTTAAATATAAAACACAAAATATGAAGTCTGACCATATTTTTGTTAAACTGATGAATACTTAATTGAATTACCTTAGTGAAGCGGTGGAATGCTGAGTAGTCTAGTTTTGCCTTGTTATATTGTATTAAAGTTAAGTTAATTTGAATTGGTGAGCATAAACTCAGATATTAAACTGAAATCTACATAGCCTCCTACTAATTCAAACTATAGCCTGATTGTTGTACATCAACATGTTGAGTCGAAAACAATTACCTCAACCGAAGCTGTCAAGTAAATGACATTTCACTCTTGTAATTGAGCAACGAAGTAGCAATACCACATAGATTGTCAGATGGCTCAGATCTCCGCTGCCATGTTCAAGGTCGGTCGCCGCCATAGACGGCTGAATATGGCAAGTATTCGGAAAAAAATGTTAACACCACTGCCGGAAAGCCGCCGCCAACGACAGGCGAACACCCATCTCTCTGTTTCTCTACTGATTTAATAGTAGGTCCATACCCCCACCAGACCACTGCGACACCACACCACGCCACCTAGGGTTCTGAAATAAACCCGGCAACAGTAGGTAATAACCGACGATCGGCAAGGGATGAACCACTCACATAGACAGCAGTATAGCCGCGGGCAACAGCAAGTTGGAAAAGGTTTAACTACACACAATCACCACGACACCGCCACCAATGGTTCCAAATTGGGACTGCCAACGATAGACGACAGTTAACCCGCCTACAACTCCAAATGGAAACCGGGCCGCCATCGACGGCTGTATAGCCGTTGGCAACAGCAACGACCGTAGATCGGAAAATGTTTACTACCAACAATCACCAACCACAACAGACTATCACCATGACCACTCTACCGCCAAGGGTTCCGAAACGGAACCACGGTTCCCAAATAGAATGCGGCGACGGAAAATCCGGCCACCGAAAACCGCTACCTACGGTTCCAAATGGTAGCCAGCATAATCAATTATATTAATCAAGTAATCAGTCAATCGATTGGTGAATAAATACGAATTCGGTAGTATTACCAGACGAATCTGTTGCTGAACCGTTGTGGATTGATTAGAGGAAGAAGCTGCCGTGAAAACGAACGATCTTCTTCCAGTCCGTTGAAGGTGTCGCTATGGTGATGGTGTTATGCAGTGTGCATAACTACTCGCCGGCGGTAGGCTTCTAAACTCCAATCATCGTCAGACCAACGGAAATGATAATTAAAGAGGGAGAGAGGAGAAGTAAACAAAAGTGGAACAAGTGAATAATACGTGTCATGAAGATGGACACGTAGAAAAGAGACAGCAGGGAAACACTCAAACAATACGTACAACTTATTGTACACAAAGTACAACATAAAACAACGTCTAGTTATACGAAAATGTAATATTATAAATGTATAATTTTGAGTTGTAGAGTTTTTATTAAAATCAAAGGTTGCATATAGTATGCTTGTATCATTGTATGGTTAGTTGCTGTGGGTTTGTTTTGGACTTACATGTGTTTATATTTAAGTACTTTGGGTTTATAGTATTCTTGTGTTCATCTAAGAAATATGTAGCATGCTATACTATTAACATTTTAAATGTTTATTATTTTTTTGTGGTCGTAGGTGATTTATATACATTTTGTCCGGAATTATAATTTTTTTTGCTTTGTTGTATTACATGACTTTTTTATGTTATTTTTATTATTATTATTTTGTAATTTTGAATATAATATAATACGTGAATAATGCAACTGTAACGCCAATGTATTTTATCTATCAAGTTTTCTACTATCGTAAAAAAAAAAATCTGTAGTCGAGGTTCTTTAATGTTTTTGTTTATGCGATTTTCATGTTACCTTTAGTCAATGTTCTTAATTTTTGATGAATTTTGATTCAATGATAATTTTTAATTTTCACATAATTTTATGTGTTTAGATTTGATATTTGGCACAAACTTTGATGTCTTTAGTACAACTTTTAACGTGTTGTTGGTTGTATTAGGTTTTTGAATTTTTTAAATGAAAGTTTTTTGATTATACGTCACAAGATAATTTGTTCTTGCTTTAGTATTTTATTAAGGAAAGCTTTCCAATCATACGCAAAAACGAAACTGTTAAATTTGTGTTATCAATGTTTATATGTTTAATATTTTTCACATATATTCTAATTTCAAATCTTAATTTTTAATTTTTTTAATTCATTTTTGTTTTTAAAATTGAAAAATAGGGGTAACTGTTTGCAACCGTCGTTTGAGTATGGCACTTGTAATGATATTAGAACGTCTTTGATAAACCCCGTATTGTTTATTAATTATAATCGTCAATTCATCATGTCATAACAAACCCTAACTCAATCGTTGTTTCTAAATCGCCGGAAATAGGTTTAATCTCTTATGGTTAATGTTGTTCAATGGAAGCGTTGTAGGGTACTTGTATATATTTTTGTCTAAGGGATCGGAAGAAGATTGAGAGCTCGAGAAGGCATGAAGTTCTTTCTTTGAATAAGAGATTTCAATCACAGATTTTAGTCTCTGCTGCAGAACCGCTTCGATAAAAACTTTTCATAACAGTGAAATCCATCCTACTGCAACACAACTATATGTTGTTGATTATGATATTACAGCTTTCCTGTAAAACAAATAAATAAAAATTCATCATGCTTCAACTGATAATATTAATTTAATCCCAAATTGTTTCTAATCAATTGAATCTTGAAGTCACCCATATATTGATATAATGTGTACATCTAAAGAAAAAAATATATATGGTCGCAAAATGTTATGTGCCTTGAGTGGAATCAGAACATGGGAATTTACTTTATGTTTTTTAATTAGTTTAATTGTTTATTAGATTTGCATTTACATGTAGTTAGATGTATGTTTGGCAAAAGTTTTAAGTGCTTTTAGGAGCTTTAAGCTACAAGCTTTTAAGAAAAAGCTTATATTTCTTGAAAAGTCTTGTTTGGTTAGAGTAGGTTGAAGCTTTTAGGTTAGAAGAAAAAGCTTAAAGCTAAAAGCTCCAACTAGTAGCGTTTATAAAAAGTTACAAGCTTTTAGTATTTTAAATTTTACAATTTTGATACTTGAACTTCCATCACATTTTGTTAATTCATATAATAATTACATATTTAACCCATATTCAAAACTAACTACCCCCATGACTTTTTAAAAGACAATAACTTTTTCACACGCTAATATTTTTTTAAAAAAAATTGCATCATAAAAACGAGCATTTTATTCACTTTAATTTGAGTATCATATTATTATACTTCTGTAAATTTAGAAAATTACCATATTATGTGATTATTGGTTAGGATCGACAACAAGGCGAGTTAGGCAAGCCCGAGTCATGTTGGTACGGTTTTGAGTCGAAAGGGGTCAAATTAGAATAGGTTTCGAATTAGAACAATGCATCGCGCGAGCACCCAGCTAGTTTTATTAAAAGCTCCAGTTACTCTACCAAACACCTAAATATTTCTAAAAAACTACAGCTAACAGCTTTCAGCTACAGCTTCCAGCTACCAGCTAGTAGCTTCCAGCTACAACTACCAGTTAGTGTTGCCAAACATACCCCGTGGGTTAGCGTGTTAATGCAAGGATAGTTTATTTCCAATTGTAAGGCTATAAAAAGATAAATATACTTGTTTCTAAGGCATGAATGAAAATATGAAAATTATCTGATCATCTTTCTAGCATTCTAATCTGGTTTCCCTCTAATCTTCTTTGGCCAATCGAGTACCGGTTGGAACCATAACAGTGGTATCAGAGCGGTGTTGATCCACTTTATGGACGCTCAAGAATGGAATGAGTCGTTTGCTCGATTCATATCAAGGATTGCTGAGATGATTGATCTTCTCAAAAGCATTTGGTTCCCAACCCCTGCCACAGTTTCCGCCACCACAACGCCAACAGCAGCCACTTCCGCCAAACCCCCACAACCTGCCCCCGCACCGCCTTTTCTACCATCCGAACCAGCCCTGAAACTTACAACCACTATGGCCCCAAAATCGCACACACCGCCACCAAACTGTGCCTCTTCACCTTCCCTCTTAGCACCAAAACAAGGCCTGGTATCTCCTACACCAAATGTCTCACTGGGTGCATCTAAACCTGCCCCAACATCAACACCATACTTGATCTCTCTGGTCCAACCGACCGCCTTTGCGACTGGATTAATCGACCCTATTTCAGTTTTGTGCACCAGCTGACGCTTATGTGTCAGCAAAGAATTAGTGACTGAAACTTACACCTTCCCTCTTAGCACCAAAACAAGGCCTGGTATCTCCTACACCAAATGTCTCACTGGGTGCATCTAAACCTGCCCCAACATCAACACCATACCTGATCTCTCTGGTCCAACCGACCGCCTTTGCGACTGGATTAATCGACCCTATTTCAGTTTTGTGCACCAGCTGACGCTTATGTGTCAGCAAAGAATTAGTGACTGAAGTAGCAATTAGACAACATGATTGCGCTTCACTACAAATAGTCTGTATGTTGTCGAAAGAACCGAATGGTGTCCCCCATGGAATATCATCCACGCATCTGGATTCTCAACCTTGAGGACAAGGTTTTTTCAAGGGGGGTGAATTGTTATGTGCCTTAAGTGGAAGCAGAACGTGGGAATTTACTTTGTTTTCTTTAATTACTTTACTTGTTTTATTGGTTTTGCATTTACATGTAGTTAGGTCGTGGGTTAGCGTGTTAGTGCATGGATAGTTTATTTTCAATTGTAAGGCTATAAAAAGCTGAACATATTTGTTTATAAGACATGAATGAAAATATGAAAATTATCTGATCATCTTTGTAGCATTTTAATCTGGTTTTCCTCTAATCTTCTTTGGCACTGTAACACAAAATTAGCCCGATAGTATATTAAAAACCAAATCACATCTGGAAATTGACTTCCCTGTCTTCTCAATTATCATAAGCATCTGATGTTGATTAGTTTTGTTTTAGGGCTCGTAGACTTTTTACAAAACATATTTAAATGAAAAACCATGTTAAAAGATAAATTTCTATTTTTAAAAGAAGAATACACTAAAAAGTAAAAACGCTACATATTTCACGCAATAAACCAACACAAGTTATTTAAAACAATTAAAAATGTAAAAACAAAACGGCGGAAGCCAATGCACCATGTCATGATGATGCAATTTAGGCCAACTATCACTGACATCATGAAAATATAATAATTTATGTACATTAGCAATTAGAGGTGCACAAATCGGTTTTTTTTTAAAAACCGGTTTGGTTATTAACCGGACCGGTTTTTTTGGCCCGGAAAAAAACCGGTTCGGTTAATAACCGGACTGGTTAATAACCGGTTTTTGTATCTGAAAACCCTAACCGGTCTAACCGGTTAGGACCGGTTTAGAAACCGGTTTTCTAATAACCGGTTTTTAGGTTAACCGGTTTTTTTTTTTTTTTTTTTTTTTTTTTTTTGGGTTTAGGGTTTAGGGTTTAGTTTGGAAGACCGAAGCCATTATTTGCTTTCGTTGTTAGGGTTCTTTGCTTGGAAGATTAAAAACACATAACTTTCATTTATAGCTTTTACATTAAAAATACAAACATTAAATCGTTATCGCATATTCGTAACTCAAAAATACAAACATTAAAGAATGCTTAGACACGATTACATTAACAACTTGCTGTTTCTTACTCATTATTTGCCTCCATGTTTGCTGTTTCTTTAACTAATTTTCTTCGCTACCCGATCCCGAGCTATTCCTTAGGTAATCGTCGTACGCGGCTTCTTCATCGGTCATTGGTTGAGTGTGTCCTTGATTGACCTCGTCTTCATACAAGCCCGCCTCATAGTCCATTTTCCCCTCGAGTGAGCGTTGATGTTGTGCCCTATCTAAAGAGTCCAAGTAATCCTTGTAGCAAATCGACATCTCTACAGCTGGTGGAGTGAGTCGAGTCCTCCTAATCGATATAACCCTGCCAGAAACAGAAAAAGCAGACTCCGAAGCTACCGTGGAAGCTTGGACCGTTAGTAAATCTTTGGCCATGGCGGCGAGGATCGGAAACTCATCCTCCTTACCTCTCCACCAAGCCAGCAAATCAAGACTTCTAAATTCATCCGGAGTCATGTGTTTCACAAAGTTGGTACCACCATACCTTCCAAGTTCACTGCTTGGGGTGTTTACCTTTTGACGTTTACCGGCGTCTTCCCAAATCATGTAGTACATCCCCATTTCAAGGTCGGTTTGGGATTGGGATTGGGCAACAGCTCTTAACGAGTCATGAATTTGGGAAGACGACCCGTATTTTGTAAGGTAAACATCATACATGTTTGACAAGGTGGTGTTGAAAGCATTCTTTAAAGTTTGGTTATAATAGGGGTTTTGATCGTCGTTTAACTCTAGCTCATCACAAATTTTTTCTATTAAAGCTTCAACACCACCAACATTGATGCAAGGGTTTAACGCAGCAGCACATGTCAAAACAGCGGGTAGTTCTTGAAAATATTTTCTAAATTTTTCTTTCATTTTTACACCCATATCAAAATAAGGTGCACCCCTACAATGAAGTTCACTCAACTTTGTGCACATGACAGCAATTTTTGGTAAAGCAATGGGGCTTGTTGGATAGTAAACCCCGGATAAACTAGTTGTGCAAGATTTAAAAATTTGAAGGACCTCCGTAACGATCTCAATCAATAACCAGTTTCTAGGATCGTACGGTGCACATTTACCCCTACTTGACAAAATTTGATGAAACGCAATTAATGATTCTTTTTGTTGGATGGCTTTCTCAAACATATCACAAGTCGAGTTCCATCTTGTTGGACAATCCCAATTTGGCCCCAACCATTGACAATTAGCTTCTACACAAAATTTTTTGTATCTTGAAAATGTTGTATTGTTGCTAAAAACATCTCGTAACATTCTTTTAAAATTGTTTCTTTGCGTTTCGATCACGTTTAACCCATCTTGCACGGCCAAGTTGATAATATGTGCAATGCATCGGCTATGAAAAAATGCTCCATCACAAATAGGTTTATACTTTAATTTTAAATGGCCAACCGCGGCCGTATTGTTGGACGCGTTATCAAACGAAATTGAAAAGATTTAATGTTCAATCTTGTATTGTCGAATGACTTTATCCAAGAGTTTAAAAATATTTCCACCCGTGTGCGGGTAATTAAACAATTGAAACGCAACGGTTCGTTTCATCATTTGCCACGACTCGGGGTCAACCCAATGAGCCGTCACACAAATGTATGAGTCGGGCGAACCATTAGGTACCGACCACACATCCGTTGTTAAGTTTACACCAGTTTGTAAGTTTGAAAAGTATGAAATTAGTTCGGATTTAGCGTTTTTCCATGCTTTAAGACAATCTCTTCTAAGGGTCGAACGACTTACGTGTTGATAGCGTGGTTGAACATACTTTTGCATCATCTCCGTGAATTGAGGGTTGTCGAAGTGGTTGAAAGGAAGTGTTTGTTGAATCACAAAGTTTGAAAACTGTTGACGTACCGCTTCAAGGTCGTACGTAAACACCGTTCCTTGATTCGTCATCTCCGGCTGCGAACTACTTCCCGATTCGTCATTCAAGGCCTTGCAAAAGGGCCTTTGTGCATGCGCTTTTAAAGTGGAGTTTGCATCTTTGCCATAAAACTTCAAACAATGTTTGCATCGAGCTTTTTGGCTACCGTTAGACATTTCGCATAGGTCGAAATGTTGCCAAACATCTTGGTTTCGTTTCGTGGGGATGACCCGAACGACCGTTTCTCCCGTGTTCGAGGCACCCATGTTGACGGATGAAGCAGCACTTTGGGAGGCCATGATAATCGACTACGAAATAAGAGCGTATGGAGTGGTAATGTGGTATAATTGAGCGTGAGATAACAAAATAATCGCGTATGAAATAAACGTTTAGAGCGTTTGGAGTTGTATAATCGAGTGTGATCTAACCAATACCAAACCTAAACTATATATAGATGTTTGTGGGGGTAAAATGGGAAAAAAAAAACGGTCAAAAAAAAAACGGCTATATAGCCGTTATACAACGGAAAAAAACCGGTTTTTAACCGGTTAACCGGTTATAAAAAAACCGGTTAACCGGTTTTTTTATAACGGTCAAAAACCGGTTTATAAAAAAACCGGTTTTTTTTTATAACCGGTTATTAAAAAAAACCGGTTTTTTTTATAACCGGTTATAAAACCGGTTTTGGCTCTAAAACGTGTAACCGATATACAAACCGGCGGTTTGTAAACCGGTCAAACCGGTTTTTAAAAACCGGTTTTCTTAAAAACCGGTTTCCGGTTTAAACCGGCAAACCGGTTCCCGGACCGGTTTTTTTGACCACCTCTATTAGCAATTAAACTGGATCAGAGATCAAAATTTAGCAAAAGCAAAACCAGTAAGGCTTTGCGTAATGGAGGGATTACAAATTAAGGTGTTTCGCGCCGTGTAGCGCCTAGTCAGTAAGGGGTGGAAATTTGTTTTTGGGATGTAATAGTGTAAGGGCTACAAATAGTAATATAATATGTATATATATAGGGGAGGGTTATTTTGAGAACCATGCTGAGTTTTAAGAACTCAATCTTGAACCACACATTTAATTAAATGATGTTAAATATGTGGCTGGGATTAAATTCAATTAAAAAATGAAGCAGGAGAGAGAATAAGTATTTTTGATAATTACACAAGTTTAAGCGTTAGTTACACATGTGTAAAAAGTCGATTCGGTGTGTAAAAAAATACCGTAATTTTTTGTACATCACTTACACTTACGTATTACACATGTGTAAAAAAAACTTCGAAAAAAAATTTGTTACGTTGAGTTCTTTCGAGTTCTTAAAACTCAAAGTGGTTCTCAAAAGATATCAATCCTATATATATATATATATATATATATATATATATATATATATATATATATATATATATATATATATATATATACACCAAACAAGGGTAAATTAAGACACTAGATTTTAAGGGATTTACAATTGCTTAAGCACATGGTACAACTATAAAGAGGGGTATAGTAGTCATTCTAACACTAAATTTAAAGTTTCTTTTATATTTCTTCAAATTATTTACAACCTTGCCCCCTCAACTTTAATAGCCATTTGGAAGTTTAAAGAATAGTTACAACTTTGATCCCCCATCTTTTAACTATATATTATTTATAATTTTACTTTTAACCCAAATTCCCCCACGATTTTTAAGTGGTCATAACTTTTTCATACTCTAATATTTTTTTTAAAATAAATGCACCATAAAAACGAGCACTTAATTCTCTTTAATTTGAGTATGCTATTGTCATAGTTTGTTTTCAGTTAAAAAAATAACATCTTACGTATATGCGTTTGTGGTCCGGTTTTGATGGTTTTAAACTAAGCCGTGAGCCAAGCCGTTTTTTGTCATCGAAAACTGAAACCAAATCGTTGAAAATTAAAATCCAACAAAAACAAACCGTTAACAATGGTTAGATTTCGGTTTCATTTGTACTTCGCTACTAAATTGAGTTTAAAATAAGAATTCTTAATCCACGGTTTCAAATGTAACGATAAGCACCCAAAAATCTCTTATGTGATTATTAAGGCCTGTATTTCCCGCTGCATCGCGCGGGCACACGTCTAGTATATATATATATATATAAATCATTTAATATAATAATATTCCTTCCCTCTTTCAGGGCGACAAGAAACCCCCCCCCCCCCTTTTCGCCCACATATCGCCGGGGGGGGGGGGTGTCCCCCCTTCTTCTCGCCCCAATTCGCCCTAACCCTCGCCCCATTACGGATGGCCTAACAAAGAAGAAAGGTATTAAGCGGGATTTTCTTTTTTACATTTGTCGATTTCATTATTATGAATATTAAATATATACTTCTTTAGATTTTAATTTAATTAGTTGTAAGAAATTTGTTGTATTCATTCAAATTTATATAAGTATAAACTTTTGGGCCTGTAAATGTCCGGTAATGTGTGCATTAAACATTTGACATGAAGTGAGTTTATTACGAACATGAACAAAGAGTTATGTTCCATTAGTTAAATGGACGAACATGAACACATGTCTCATACGCTTATTTATCTTCATGGTTGATTCATTTACATTCGTTTATGTTCCATAGTTTACGTTTTTTTTAACTTTATTCAATTACATTCGATAATATATTTGTTTAAATTTTTTAGGCTCATTATAATTTAGTCTGGTTTTAATAACGTTTTATGCCCAACACATTGAGGTTCACATTTACTTTTTTTTAACTCACTTATGTTCATTCTATGTTTAGTTATGTTCATTTTTTTATGTTCATGATCTGTTCGTTTATACTGATAACGAATGAACATAAACGAACATGAACACGTTCATTTTCGATCATGTTGTTTGGTGAAAGTTAACCAAACAAACACTGACATTTAGAAAGTATAATTCATCACCTTGGATATTGAACGTAAGGCGTTTATATCAACAACTTTCTCATCATTCAATTATTTTCGTAAGTTGTTCATAGAAAAAACAACTTATGCTCATAACTTAAATAAGCAATACAAAAAAATAATATAATTATATGATCATTTTTAGTCAACATTGCCAGCATTGTTCGAGTACGGCTTTAGATAAATCAAGTGAATTGACGGATTATAAAGGATTTCAAGATCTAAAGCAAAGCAACTTTCTTCATTTGTGAGCCCAACCTAAATAATATAATTATATGATCATTTTTAGTCAGTAGTATATCAAACAATAATTTTGACTAGTAAATACGAAATCTAAACTTTGAAGTTATACACTTATACCTTGTATTTTTATAGAAAACTATGCCGTTCAGATTTGCAAACCAATTTTGACACTGCAAGACCGGGCACTTGGACCACATGCATTTGTGGTGGCTAAATACAAGTATACAACCAAATAGCATAACATCATATTTAATCATTAAATTCATGAAATGACTTATTTGGTGTTTGGGTGCGCGTTTTAACCTGAGTAGATGAAATCAAGTGCACATCATTACCACAATCCATGGTCCAAACAAAGGTTCAATGTGGCTCCATGTAGAAGTGTTCTTGACCTTTAATATGAACCTCACCCTCAATGATCTTGTGGCATTGGTTTGACTTAAAACATGAGTCAACATTCCCTTTCCTTAAACATCGACGAGAATTCGGATAATAACTTTTAAGCTTGACAACATCCTTTATGGATAATATTGCAGGCAGAGTTTCATACTTAATGACCACTATTGCTGTAGCAATCTTTGTGTTTTCATTAGGGTCAACAATAACCACTCCTACAACCTGCAATACATAAGGGTCATAAGTCATATATGATATATTATCAATGAACCCGTTTAGACGTGTGAATTCTGAATATAATTACCTCACCAGCACAAATGATGATCTCAGAAGCAAAATCTTTCTCATCTAAAACAACAGGGCGGTAAGATTATCACCCCGGATATCTTTGGCAAAAATGCAGCAAATTCATGTGATGACCTGGCACCCGAGTCATCGATAGAAAGTAAGCGCGCTATCAAAGTAGTGTGTAAACCACATAGTTCATTGAAACTTCCAACTTCGCTCCGTGGCCTGTGCTATCTGATATGGTCTAAAATATATATCATTATATAAAGTATTTCCTACACTTTTAATCGTTGTTGAGATAGTTTTTTATTTAGTATTACTCTTAGTTGGTTGATATTTGGATTTTAAACGTTTTAAAATACAACGAGCTAAAATGGGTTATTTATGTGAGTGTTTATATTAAGTTTAAAATCAACGAGTAAAACTTTAAACAAATGTTACATGTACTGTTTTTCTTAATAATTAGTTGTCATTTTTAATAACAAAAGATTTGTGTTTTTAAATAATTCAATATAAAAGAATAAAAAAAAAGTTTAAAGGAAAGAAACCGTGAGTTTTAAAAGCTAGTAATTAAATTTTATGGTGAATTAAATTTAGATGTTATAAATGATATTAAGACATAAATTGAATGTGATAACTTGATTTAATTATTTGCATAGGAAACGAGATTGAATGGTGACATAATTAAAAAGACCAAAGTGGGCTTTACGAAATTTAATGGGATGGTCACATTTGTAGAAGATCTCAAGCCATACAAATAAAATAAAGGGATGTCGGTTGGAATGTCTTGGAAAGAAAGGAATCATACTACAAAAAGGATTTTTGGTGATTGGTCCCTGGATTATTATTGGAGAAGCGAGGCAGAGAGAAAGAACCAACCCTACGAACAGGGGAGGGACGGAACAGAAGCTGTGAACGGCAGAGCTCTTCATCAAAAAGCAAGAAAATAATAATAGAGAAAGAATTTTGTTCGAGCCGAGATTGTTTGGGTTCAACACCTACTCAACCAAGCATCATCATAGTCGGTTTGAATTTATTATTTTAATTATGAGTTTGGTTGTTGAACTTAATAATTTTAGTTTCTTTGATTTTAAGATGCTAGGCTAAACTTTTTATACTACTTAGGCTTGCGATGAACCTTAGTTCGGTTTGATTTTGTTTGGATTTCTTTTCGTTATGGATTTTATGTTCTAAGTAAACGGTTGAGTTTGATTTAATTAATGCGCATGATTGCTTGGTTTTGTTTACTTGAATTTATTGTTTCACATTGCCCTTGGTGATTGTTATAGGATAGGATTTTGTTAGGTCATTTACTGTGTGTTCTTTGCTAGTTTGTGATTAATATGCATTAAAATCATAGAAACAATAAAATCAAGTAAATAGATAAAAGTGAACTGCCAGCCTAGAAAGCTGTAAGGTGATAGGCTATTGATAGATCTTTGTTGGTCAGTATTGCTAGATTTAGTTCTTCTTAAGGAGTCCGTCTAGATTTGATTGTCAGCTTTGTCTATTAAGTTAATTGAGTCTGCTTTGCTATCTTTGAATTCCGCGCTGTAAGGTAGGTTTTTGTCATAAAGATGCTTGAACATATATTATTAAATAACCGTAAGAAAGTTTAATTCATAAAAATGGTGAGTCTTAAAACTTGTTAGAAATCCATAGGCGTCTTCTTGAAGTTCAACGGTCATGTTCGGGTTTCCTGTCAAAGGTCTATTTTATGATCCCGGTTCCTTAACTTGAGTTTCCATTTGATTAATAACCGCAACTTTGGGAATTCTGGCCTGGGTAGTTATCTTTATCACCTGAGTTAATCTAAGTGTTTAATTTCTTTCTTTAGTTAAATTAATTAGGTTAAGTTTTTATATTTAATTAATTAATTACTTTAAAGTAATATTATGTTTTATTCTTATTTTATTAATTAGGGTTTGTTTTAATTAGTTTAATAATTAGTTAATTAAAGTAATTATTAGTATTAAATTCCCCCTCAAATATTATTATTAAATAGTCGTGTCTTGTAGTTGAGTCTAATTAGTTAATTTACGTAATTTAAAGAGTCTCGTGGGTTCGATATCCGGACTTACTTAGCTTTACTAGAGTCGATCGGTTCACTTGCCGGTTAGTAGTTTAGTCGAGTTTTAGAGAGTCTAGAGTATTACTTAGTGTCTAGATTAGCGTAATTTAGTTAATAATTATTAGAATACTTTTAGCACATCAATTTTTTGGCGGCGCTGCCGGGGACTTCTTAGCAATTGCTTTATTATCTTTGATTGGACTTATTTGCTACATACGTGCTATTTGTTTTATTTTCCTTTGAGTCGTAGGAGTCTAATTTTAAGTTTTAGTTTACTTTAATTTATTTTCAGTTTTTATTTTCGAATCTTTTATTAGAGTCTACCCATTTGGTCTTGTGTGTTTTTCAGGTATATGCCACATCTTCGTTCGCAAGGACCACTGTTGGCCAATCTGGATTTTTCTTCGTTCAAAACCGAAACCAGCTCGTCAGCTGAGAAACAACCATCAGAAGCTACTTCTACACCAAAGTCGTCACCACACAGTTACCCACCAGAAAGTCCTAGAGTCCAACCACAAGTTCAAATGGCCGACCCAAGTACAATTGCTGCTCAAGCCTTCGATGGCTTAACCGGAAACCAGTCATGCATCGTTGTCCCCGAGATCGACAACCCCAACTCGTGGCAGATTCCGTCATACGTCATGAACAACATCGTTCAAACCAATCAGTTCACGGGGCGGGATGACGAAGATGCACCCACACACATTAACCGACTTTACCGCGTTTTGAAAACTTTTAATTTACAAGGTGCTACCGAAGATGCTATTTTCTTACATCTGTTTCCGTTTTCACTCGCAGGTAAAGCAGCTACTTGGCTAGACACGCAACCACCTGGCACGTTCACCACTTGGGAGGCACTACGTTATGCATTTATCAAGAGATACTTCCCACCGGCTAAAGCGGCTGTTCTTCGCGATCAAATTCACTCATTTCACATGGAGCCGGAGGAGCAATATTGTCATGCTTGGGAGCTTTTTCAGAGCTTGTTATCTCGATGCTCACAGAATGGTCTCACACCATGGGCTCTCGTGGAGAAATTTTACAATGGGTTGAACTACGAAACCCAAGTTCGGTTCGACACGACCGCGGGAGGAAGTCTACTGGCTAGGAAGAATGTCGCCGAGTGTAACGAGATGTTTGAGAGCTT
Source organism: Bidens hawaiensis (assembly GCF_021521415.1). NCBI lineage: Eukaryota > Viridiplantae > Streptophyta > Magnoliopsida > Asterales > Asteraceae > Bidens > Bidens hawaiensis. The sequence continues at coordinate 130,953 of NW_027494958.1, forward strand.
CGCTCAATTGGACCTCGCCAACGGGCCACGACGCGGGAATTCCACTCCTGTTAGCAGTACATCCTCATCTTCTCGAGGTGTACACCAGGTTAATCTGGATATTACCGTGGCTTCTGCTTTGGAATCACTAACCCGAGAGGTGAAGGAACTTAAGACTAAGGTGGACAAGTGTGGGTTTTGTAGAGGAGGACATGGCACTTTGGAGTGCCCGGTTATGAATCAGTAAGTCGATTATGTTGGTGGTCAGAATAGGTTTCCAAACAATAACTTCAACAACAATCAGAATTGGAACACCTACAAGAACCCGAATCAGAATAACTACAACTGGCATCCGTCAGGAGCACCACCCGGCTATCAAAATTCATACAATCAAGGACAAGGTCAGTATAATAATATTAATAATAACAATGGTACTAATGTTCAAAATAATGTGCAGGATTCTAATGGAGGAATGGGACGTCTAGAAGATATGATGAAGCAAATCTTGTAGAGGGATCAAGTTACACAGAAAAAATTTGCCGAACACGATATGCTCTTAAAGAATCAACAATATTCTTTGCTTGACCTTCAAAGGTCCGTTGGTGATATTGCTCGTTGTCTCGAAGAAAGGCCTCAAGGACAGTTTTCGGGTTCCACTCAAACGAATCCGGCCGCTCAACTGAAAGCGATTACTACTCGTAGCGGAAGGGTTTTGGGTCCCGAGGTTGTTAAAGAAAGGGTTGGAGTTGAAGAAGAGGAAGCGATGGATGAAGAGATTGAGATGGAGGCTCCGGGTAAGTCAAATGGTAAAACACCAATTATTGAGCCACAAGTTGAGAAAAACCCAGTTGTATTTCGGCCACCACCCGATATTAATATTGCCCATGTTCCTTATCCCGCTCGTCTCAAGAACCAAAAATGCACGAGGGAATACGGGAATTTTCTAGATATGTTCCGACAATTAAAAATTAATCTTCCGTTTGTTGAAGCCCTCCAACACATGCCAAAGTAAGCGAAATTTTTGAAAGATTTACTCAAGAGGAAGGATCGGTTGGGAGAGGTTTCGTCTATTCCACTTAGCGGGGATTGTTCGGCGGTTGTGTTGAACCGGGTTCCGGAAAAGTTGTCGGATCCGGGTGTGTTTACAATCCCGTGCACTTTCGGAAGTGATATGATGAGTCAAGCGTTGGCGGATTTGGGTGCGAGTATTAATCTTATGCCATATTCGTTGTTTGAGAAGTTGGAGTTGGGTGAACTTACACCGACTCGTATGTCGTTGTCGTTGGCGGATCGTTCGGTTAAGTATCCGCGAGGTATTATTGAAAATTTATTAGTAAAAGTTGACAAGTTTGTATTTCCGGTTGATTTTGTGGTACTTTACATGGAGGCCGACGAGAAGGTCCCCATTATTCTTGGTCGACCGTTTTTGAGAACGGCTAAAGCTCTTATTGATGTGTATGAGGGGCGGATCACAATTTGGGTTGGTGATGAGAATGTTACTTATGATATTGCGAAGTCGATGAAGCACCCAAGTGATAGTGATGATGTTAGTGGTCCATGCCATTCGGTTTATTTTCTTAATTCTTTTATTCCGGGTTTTGATAAGTGTCTTGATTATATTTGTGGGACCGATTTTGTTGGGATGGAGTTGGATGACGAGTTGACGGATATTGTGGAGGATGATGAGGAGGAAGTGGTAGATGAAGTTTCTTGTTCGGCGGAGATTATGGAGGTTAGGGAGATTATTTGTGAAAAAAGAGGCGAAAAAACCCGCTCCGTTGGAATTAAAGGTACTTCCGTCACATCTAGAGTATGCGTATCTTGAAGAGGGCTCGGATTTGCCCGTTATTGTTTCGTCTAAGTTGAGTGAGGAAGAAAAGTCAAAGTTGATAGAAGTGTTGAAGATGAATAAAGGGGCGATTGCATGGAGACTTTCAGATATTCAAGGTATTAGCCCCGCTTATTGTGCCCACCGAATTTGATGGAAGATGAGTATAAACCGGTGGTTCAACCCCAAAGGCGTTTGAATCCGAATATGCAAGAAGTTGTCAAGAAAGAGGTGCTTAAGTTGTTAGATGCCGGGGTCATATATCCGATTTCGGATTCTCCATGGGTAAGTCCGACTCAAGTTGTTCCAAAGAAAGAGGGATGACGGTTGTCATGAACGAAAAGAATGAACTTATCCCTCGCGTACGGTTACCGGTTGGAGGGTTTGTATTGACTACCGGAGGTTGAATGATGCTACTCGCAAAGATCACTTCCCGTGCTTAATTTGTTAGATGCCGGGGTCATATATCCGATTTCGGATTCTCCATGGGTAAGTCCGACTCAAGTTGTTCCAAAGAAAGGGGGATGACGGTTGTCATGAACGAAAAGAATGAACTTATTCCTCGCGTACGGTTACCGGTTGGAGGGTTTGTATTGACTACTGGAGGTTGAATGATGCTACTCGCAAAGATCACTTCCCGTTGCCGTTTATTGATCAAATGTTGGAGCGTCTAGCAGGTTAGCAATTTTATTGTTTTCTTGATGGTTTTTCAGGTTATTTTCAGATTTCTATCGCACCGGAAGACCAAGAGAAGACGACTTTTACATGTCCGTATGGTACATATGCGTATCGTCGCATGCCGTTTGGGTTGTGTAATGCTCCGGCTACATTTCAGCGTTGTATGGTGGCAATTTTTCAAGATATGATATAAACATCCATGGAAGTTTTTATGAATGATTTTCGGTGTACGGTAATTCTTTCGATCATTGTTTAGTTAATCTTGAGAAAATGTTGAAGAGGTGCATCGAGACGAAGTTGATGTTGAATTGGGAAAAATGTCACTTTTTGGTGACGGAAGGGATAGTCTTGGGTCATAAAATTTCAAGAGATGGTATAGAGGTGGATCAGGAGAAGATTGATACGATTAGTAGACTTCCTCCACCGACAAATGTTAAGGCTATAAGAAGTTTTCTCGGTCATGCGGGTTTTTACCGGCGGTTTATCAAAGACTTTTCAAAAATTACCCACCCGATGACCCGATTGTTAGAGAAAGATGTCCCGTTTGTGTTCGATGAAGATTGTTTAAAGGCGTTCAAGTTCTGAAAGATCAACTTGTAAGTGCTCATATTCTTGTGTCACCGGATTGGAATTTACCATTTGAGCTCATGTGTGATGCGAGCGATTATGCCGTTTGGAGCGGTTTTGGGGAAAGACGTGAAAAACACTTTCACCCTATTTATTATGCGAGCAAGACGTTGAATTATGCCCAAGAAAACTACACCACCACCGAGAAGGAACTTCTGGCCGTTGTGTTTGCATTTGACAAGTTCCGGTCTTATCTCGTACTTTCAAAGACCACCATTTTTACCGATCATGCAGCTTTGCGTTTTCTATTTCACAAGAAAGACGCGAAGCCCCGTCTCATATGGTGGATTCTTTTACTTTCCGAGTTTGATATAGAGATTAAAGACAAGAAGGGGGCAGAGAATGTTGCAGCGGATCATCTTTCTCATTTAGAATATCCGAAGAGAGAAGAGATTTGCGAGGAAGAAATTGGTGATAGATACCCGCACGAGTCGATTGATTTTGTTACGGCCGAAAAGAAAGGTTTGCCATGGTTCATCGATTTTGCTAATTTTTTATCTACGGGCCTTGTGTTGAAAGGGATGACTACTCAACAAAAGAAGAAGTTTTTCGGGGATGTTAATCGGTATGTTAGCGCATGCCACGGCTCAAAAGGTATTTGATTGTGGTTTTTATTGGCCATCGGTTGTAAAAGATGCGGTGGAATTTGTTAAGACTTGTGACGCTTGTCAACGCACTGGAAATATTTCATCGAAAAACGAGATGCCTCAAAACCCCATACAAACTCTTGAAATATTTGACGTTTGGGGCCTCGACTTTATGGGACCGTTCCCCGTTTCCGGTGGTCACAAGTATATTTTGGAGGCAATAGATTATGTTTCAAAGTGGGTCGAAGCGCAAGCATTGGCCACGAATGATGCTCGAGTGGTTGTGAAGTTTTTAAAGAAGTTGTTTACTCGTTTTGGAACTCCACGGGTGATTATTAGTGATCGAGGTACTCATTTTTGTAATTCCGTCATGGAGAAAGCATTAGATCGTTATGGAGTTACTCATCGCACCTCCACCGCTTACCATCCTCAAACGAATGGTCAAGTCGAAAATGCTAATAGAGGGGTGAAGAGAATTTTGGAGAAGCCGGCTGGGATAAGTCGGAAAGATTGGTCGGAGAAGTTGGATGACGCGTTGTGGGCATTTAGAACCGCGTACAAGACGCCGTTGGGTATTACACCGTTTATGTTAGTTTACGGTAAAGCATGTCATCTTCCCGTTGAGTTAGAGCACCGGGCGTTTTGGGCGTTAAAGAAGGTAAATGTTGACCTTACCGAAGCCGCAAGGAAAATGTATTTTCAAATTCATGAGTTAGAGGAGCTTCGTGATGCGACATATTCGCGATCGTTGGATATCAAAGAAAAGACGAAAGTGTTGCACGATCGACGTTTAAAGGGAGGTAAAAACTTCAAGAAAGGTGATAAAGTTTTATTATTTAACTCTCGTTTGAAGTTATTTGCAGGAAAATTGTGATCGAAATGGACGGGTCCATATGAGGTCAAAGAGGTTTTTCCGTACGGTGTCGTGGAGTTAGAGAATCCGGACAATGGAAGTTCATGGAAGGTGAATGGTCATCGTTTGAAGCTATATTTAGGAGGGCCAGGAGAGGCGATCGAGATGGAGGAAACTCCACTCGAACCATCATCTCAAATCACCGCATAGATTCTTGAGTAAAAACTCAAGTGTAGAGTTTGTATAATCTTGTATCGTTTATTTTTATTTTTATTTTTATTTTTATTTTTGAGTCTTGTCAGGTCACTAACGTAGTTTTTTTGTAGTTTTTCTTTGTGTTTTGTGTTTTTTAAGTTTTTCAGATTTGAAGAAAGATTGAGCTAGAGACGATCCCCGAGGTTGAGTATAATGAAACAAATAAGTGTGGGGATGGAGTAGCAGCTGAGCCGTATACTTTATATTTATTTGCTGCTCATTATTCATGTTTTATATATTTGTGGGTTTGTGAAGTACTTTGAATGCATAATATCTATCAGTATGTTAAGATACATTTTAGATATGTTTGTTTTATTTGGCCGCTTACATTCGTGTGTGAGAGAAGGAGTTACCAATTGCGGAGCACGTTCGTAGTTGGAGGGCATTCATGGAACAAGACTTTGGCATCATATTTCATGCGCATATTACCAGCTAAGTCTTTTCCTTTATCTAGCTTGTTAAGTTTATTTTTTTTATTTTGTTTTCCGTTTTTAATTTTTAGTTTTTAGTTTTTTTTGTAGTCCGACTTTATTTTAGTTTTAGTTTTGTTTTAAGTCGTCCTTATCCTTGCATTGAGGACAATCCAAAATTTAAGTGTGGGGATAGGATATTTGAGTCGTAGTTTAAATTGAGTTTTTGTTTGAAAAATAGAATAAAAACAAAAAAATCGAAAAAATGCTTTAAAAATGTCCCTTGAATCTAGTTTTTTGCGTTAAAGTGGGAGATGATGATATTTATCGGAAATTAGTTTTTCAAACTACTAATATTATGAGATAAATAAAATAAAGCGCATTAACTTGGGATGTGTCGGTAGGCTCAGCCTTGAAAATGAAAGGGCAATTTGATAAAATGGGTCGGAAATCTCTTGTGGGTAAAGCGTTTTGTCCGTAGAAAATAAGTAATGAAAGGTCAGCCATACTCAAGTCTCAATTTTTGGTATGAAAAAGTGAAAAATATTATAAAGTTTGAAAAGTAAAAAAAAAATTGAATACGTTATCATATGTGTTGGAATACCGTATGCCCGAGACACATAATTAGGTTAATGTGGCTAGCCGTGTTTGATCCAAGTCGGGTCATACCCAATAACGAGTTAGACACACACCAATTATGTATTTGTTAAGATAAGATCTATGAGACAAATACAGAACACGATATATTCAGAAAATCGGGTTTCTGAATACTTACTTGAAAGTGTTAAATAAATTAATTGGTTAATTTATTTATTCAAATAATTATTATTGGAATGATTATTTAACTATGTGTTCTTTTATAAAATGGTTTATAAAAGATGGGGTGTTTATATATTTTATAAAGTATAAAATAAAAAAAAAAAAATAAATATATATATTTTGGGGCCGGTTTTGGGTGGGCCCCACACCCCAAAGTTTTGGTCAAAATCTTGTCATGGATATGGTGGATGTTGAGTAATTTTTACTTGACTAAAAAAAAAAAACCTAACACCATGTATGAAAGATTTGATTATGTGTTGAGTGTGAATATATATATATTCTAACAAGCAACACATGTGACTTTTCAAGTTAGACAACCACAAGTCTTTCTTTCTTTCTTTGTTCTTGCTTACGGCCAAGATCAAAAAGGAGGCTCGGGTCTCGATTATTCGTGTTCAAGCTCCCTAACAAAGTTCGGTGTGTGTTGGAGGCTCGGGGTATCTTCCGTTTGAGGATTTTCCCTTTGAAAGTCTAGCATCAACATCATCATCTTCTTCAACATCAACTACACTCTTAAAAGGTTAAGAATGTAAGTGTTTATAGCTTTGATAGTTTAGTTTTTCCGTATCATTTGATCCTTGCTTCGGGTTTCTAATAAATAGATTATTGGTAATCTTATAACATGAATAAATTAGGTTGTTCATGTACACATTTCCTATAAACTTGTAATATATACATATATAAACACATGGATACATATGTTTAGTTTGTTTATATCATGCTTCCGCCTTAATTGTGACTAGTTAAATGGTTAACTAAGTATAAAATATCCATAGAAACCCAACAAATGGCATCAAGAGCCGGGATACGGGAAACTAAGCTTCGGGTTTTCGGTTTTATATTTTTCCCCTTGAAAGATTTTATACAAAAATTAACATGCATGATTTTTTTGTATTTAATCTTGTTATTATTTTTGGCTTTGTTCAAAAAAAAAAAAAATAAAAATATAAAACCGAGTAAATGGGCCGAAGCCCAATTCGGGTGAAATTGGGCCGAAGCCCACTTGTTTTGGTTAATGGGCTAGCCGAGAAAAAAAAAGGGGAGAAAGTGAAATGGGCCGAAGCCCATTTTTGGTTAAATGGGCCGAAGCCCATGAGACTTTCTATTGGGCCGAAGCCCATGTGTTTTGCTCATGTGGGCCGAAGCCCATAATCAAATTATTGGGTTAGTCTAGGCCCGATAAGGTCAAGGAGTTTTGGAACGGGTTCCTAAGACATAACGGGTTATGTTTGTTAAAACTAGACCGAGCCGTAGACCAAATGGATGTTTGTTGTGATTGTTATTAATTATTCAAAGTTTCGGTTTGTAATAATTAATTAGGGGCAATTTTGTAATTATTTATTCATATGGGTATGTAATAAATAGATTATTTGCAATATCTTTATTTTATAGAAAAATGTATTAGGACTTTTGTTTTGTAAAATTAAAGAATGTTGCAAAATTGGAAGCTAAGGTCCAAGTTCAAGCCCAATGGATTACAACGGGGTTGAAGAAGATGCTTGACGCATTTGGATGCGGGATCGAGTGGGAGCTACAACATCCATGTGTCGTGTGTCCCTTAGGATCAGACCTAAGACACACACTTGTTTCGGCTAACAAGTGTGGTCTAACTTAGTGGCTCGTGTCTAGTATAATTGTGTATGCTTGTTAATTGATTGTTTGATTATGTGGTTGTTAGATATTAGGATATCAACTTCGTCACATAGAATTAATTAACAAAGCATAAAACGGGTTCTAACAATTATCGGTAATCACGTGACACGTAGTTTAATAAAATGGATTTATTAACTAGCCGTCTCACGCCCATAATAAAATGGTTTTATTATAAATTAGAATTTTGAAAATGGTTTCAAAATAATCATGTTACTAAATGCATGTTAGAACATGATTTAAAGTTTTACAACTAGAATTATTAAAACTAAAAATCCCTTTTAAAATTAAGGATAACAAGTTAAACACCATCCTTTTGTATAACGCTTAACATATTAGTAAGCTCTTAGTGGGAAAAAGGTCACCTAACCGCGTAGAGTAAATTAATATGTTGATGTAATATTGGCATATAAATGGGAAAAAGGTCACCTAACCGTTTGTATGTTGATATTACAAGTTGATACAAGTAGGACGACTTAAATTAGAACCATGTGAAGAGGGTCACCCAAGCATAGGGTCTAATAGGTGTTGATGGGATTAACATGCCGACACGAAATATGATTTCGAACCGGTCCCATAAACTCTAGAAGTTGCAAAAGGGTTTGCAATTGTTATGAATAACTACCTTGATAAACCGACAATGGGAAAAAGGTCACCTAACCGGAGTCGGGTTTATCGTTGGATTCTAGATTTTAATTATTAATTATATTTGGTATATATAAAAGGGTATTAATAATTAAAAAGGTAAAACACTAAAATGAACTTAATTAAAATTCTGCAGATGGCCGCACACGTCGACGACAACATAATCCCTAAAGTCCAAAATGTATCTCTCCGATCTATTCTCGCTAAAGACCGTCTTAACCACAATAACTTTTCGGATTGGTTCCGAAATTTAAGGATTGTTCTAAAACAAGAAAAATTATATCATGTTTTGGAAACACCTATCCCCAACGAACCGGAAGAGGGAAGTGAGGTCGAATATATGAATTGGGTCCAACACACGGAAGATTCCATTCAAGTGTCATGCCTCATGTTGGCGACTATGGTTCCCGAAATCCAAAAGGATTTCGAAAACCATAATGCGTACGACATGATTACTCAACTTAAGGAAATGTTCCTTAAGCAATCAAGAGTTGAAAGGTTCGAAACGGTTCGAGCCTTGCGTGCATGTAGAATGGATGATAATCAACCAGTTTCAACTTATGTACTTAAGATGAAAAGTTACATTGATCGCCTCGCCAAGCTCAATTGTCCCATCTCAAAAGAGTTAGCAACGGATTTGATCCTTAACTCTTTGTCGAAAAGGTTCGACACTTTCGTGTTAAATTATAACATGAACGGGTGGGACAAAAACATTGGAGAACTTCACTCAATGCTTAAAACAGCCGAGGCGAGCATGGGTAAAAGGGTTTTACCCGTGTTTGCGATCAATGAAGGTGGATCCAAGAATCGATCTCAGCCCAATCCTAAGGCTAAGGTAGCAAAAAGAAAGGGTCCTCCTGTGCATCTTAAGGGGAAGGGCAAGGCACCGGTTATGGCAAAGAAACAAAAGGTTGTGGAACCGAGGGGTCATAAGGATGATCCTTGTTTTGGTTGTGGGGAGACCGGACATTGGAAACGCAATTGCCCGGTCTACCTAAAGGAGCTAAGAGACAAGAGGAATGCGGGGCATGCCTCGGGTAATGTCTTTATGATTAATATTGAGCTAAATCTTATTTCTTCTAACACATGGGTATTGGATACCGGATGTGGAACTCACATTTGCAATTGGTTGCAGGGGTTCAAAAGGAATGAAGACTTAAAGAAGGGCGAAGTGAGTCTTTTCATGGGCAACGGTGCAAGGGTGCACGTGGTCGCTAGAGGAGACTTCAGTTTATTGCTTCCAAGTGGTTTGGAAGTTGTTTTGAGGAATGTTTTGTATGCTCCTAGTTTGACTAGGAACATTATTTCCGTGCACCTTCTTAGACAACGTAATTTTGACTTTAAATTTGTAAAATCAGAAATGCATGTATCATCTAATGGTATCTTTTATTTTAAAGCTGTACCAAACAACGGTATTTATGAATTGGTTCATGATAATACCTCAAATAGCTCATTATATCAAACTTCCACAAAAAAACTCAAAAAGGATTTGAGTGATTCCTACATTTGGCATTGTCGCCTTGGACACATAAACAAGAATCGTGTAAATACTCTCCAAAAGAATGGTCTTTTGAAAACAAACGAGTTAGGTTCGTTTGATGAGTGTGAATCTTGTATTCAAGGCAAGATGACCAAAGAGCCTTTCAAAGGTACAAATGAAAGGGCTAGGGACTTGTTAGGTATCATACATACGGATGTATGCGGACCTCTCAAGCCCACTAGTAGGAATAGTGAAAGGTACTTCATTACCTTTACCGACGATTTTAGTCGATATGGGTATGTGTATCTAATGAAACACAAACATGAAGCCTTTGAAATGTTCAAGGAATTTCAAAATGAAGTACAAAATCAGCTCGACCGAACAATCAAGGTACTCCGCTCCGATAGAGGAGGCGAATACCTAAGTGATGCTTTTCAAAGTCATCTTAGAGATTGTGGAATTGTTTCACAGCTCACTCCTCCTGGTACTCCTCAACATAACAGAGTATCCGAGAGGAGGAATTGAACACTGTTGGACATGGTTCGATCAATGATGGCACGAAGCTCACTACCACCATCATTTTGGGGATATACACTACTTACAGCAGCTCGTATTTTGAATATGGCCCCGACCAAAAAGGTGGATCGAACACCCTATGAAGTGTGGCATGGAAAGGTTCCATCCCTTTCATATTTAAGGGTATGGGGATGCAAAGTTTATGTTAAACGTGACACCCCAAATAAGCTTGAGGCTCGATCCATCAAGTGTATCTTCATAGGATACCCAAAGGATGATATAGGATATATATTCTATGATCCTAGTGAACAAAGAGTGTTTGTTTCACGCAAAGGATACTTCTTAGAAACTAAGTTCCTTATGGAAGGACCTAGTGAAAAGAGAGTGGAACTTGAAGAGGTTCAAGAATCACTGGATGATACACAGTTGGTCGATACTAGCTTTCAACACGAGGATGTTGAAGGTGATCAAATGGTTGATCATACACACGTTGCTCGCAGATCTAGTAGGGTTAGTCAACCTCCCGAGAGATATGGATTTCTCGTGGATGATTGCTACTTGGTCGATTCGGATGAACCGATCTCCTACAAAGATGCTATGTCACAACCTGATTGTGAAAAATGGCTTGAAACCATGAGCGCCGAGATGCAATCCATGCACGATAACCAAGTTTGGGAATTGGTTGATCGTCCACTTAACTCCAAACTGGTTGGATGTAAGTGGGTCTTCAAGAAGAAGACCGATATGCATGGAAATCTAGATACTTACAAAGCACGACTTGTAGCAAAAGGTTTCACACAAACTCAAGGGATTGATTATGATGAAACCTTCTCGCCGGTCGCGATGCTTAAGTCGATCAGGATATTATTTGCCATTGCAGCTCATTTTGATTATGAAATATGGCAGATGGATGTCAAGACCGCTTTTCTTAATGGATATCTTGAGGAAGATGTCCATATGGTTCAGCCTGAAGGTTTTGTTGATCCATCTAATCCTGACAAAGTATGTAAGTTAAGGAAATCAATCTACGGGTTGAAACAAGCATCACGGATGTGGAATCATCGTTTTAATGAAGAAATCAAAGCGTTTGGTTTCGTCCAAAACGGTGATGAGGCGTGTGTGTATAAATGGGCTAGTGGGAGTATAGTCATGTTCCTTATTTTGTATGTCGATGATATACTTTTATTTGGAAATGATATACCAAGTATGGAAAACGTTAAAGCGTAGTTAAGTAGTCGTTTCTCAATTAAGGATCTTGGAGAAGCGACATATATCTTGGGAATAAAAGTCTATAGGGATAGACAAAGGAAATTGATCGGACTCAATCAAAGTGCGTACATTGATAAAATCCTGAAAAGGTTCAGGATGGAAAACTCTAAGAAAGGTTTGGTACCTATTCCTAGAGGAACCGTGTTAAGCTCATCCCAAAGTCCTAGCTCTAAGGAAGAGCAGGATAGGATGAAGCATGTTCCTTATGCTTCGGCAATAGGATCTATTATGTATGCAATGATGTGCACTAGACCGGACGTCTCGTATGCTTTAAGCATAACGAGTAGATACCAGCACAACCCAGGTGACAGTCATTGGATGGCTGTCAAGAATATATTAAAATACCTTAGAAGGACTAAGGATATGTTTTTAATATATGGGTCTGGTGAGGAGGAACTCGTCATAAAGGGTTACGTGGATGCGAGTTTCCAAACTGACCGAGATGATTCTCGGTCACAGTCGGGATATGTCTTCATTTTGAATGGAGGCGCTGTCTCTTGGAAGAGTTCGAAGCAGGATGTTGTCGCGTTATCCACTACAGAATCTGAGTACATCGCCGCTTCAATGGCAGCCCAAGAGGCTGCATGGATGAAAAAGTTCATCATGGATCTAGGGATTATCTCTACCATTCAGGAGCCCCTAGAGATATTCTGTGACAATGAGGGTGCTATTGCACAGATCAAGGAGCCTCGTGCTCATCAGAAAACGAGGCACATTGAGCGCAGATTCAACTACATAAGGGATGAAGTTGAAAAGGGAAAGATATGTATTCATAAAGTTCATACCGATCAAAATATTGCGGACCCACTCACGAAGCTCCTCGATAGGCCAAAGCATGAGGGTCATGTTTGTGCATTAGGACTTCGGTATTCTAGTGAGTGGATTTAATCTGTGTTTAGTGTTTGTATAAGAACGAATGTAATGGGTATCTCATGAAAATTAATTATGTTTTAATTATTCAATGAGTTATGTTCTATATTTGCATGTTTAATCCATGAATGACTTATGTTGTTCTAAACGTCCGTAGTCGATCATACTTGTGGGAACAAGTATGAAGGTAAGACTATTATGAACCCGAATTGGTTGATATTCATGTGATGAATATAGGGCATAGGTTTGCCACCAAAGTTCATAGATATTTGTGGGATACAAATATTGGAATGACCCGCTCTCAAGGATCACTGCATGGAGTTAGTGTAACTGATCATAAGTAATCCTTGAGTAAAGGCGAGTATCATTGTGTCCTTTGACCTGAGATGCATATTGGATCTGGTTTTTCATCAAGTCTGATAACTTGACTCTCTTCTTTGTTATTTTGGTAACACGATAACGTGTAAGAAAGAGCTCAGATATCATACGAGATGTCAACAAGGGTGTATGCAGTCAAGATGGGATTTGTTCCTCTTATGTGTTGAGAGTTTAGATGTCTAAGGCCTGTTAAGTTAAATCATTGAGAGAATGATCACTCTGTGTCTCTTCGATTTGACAGGACATCTAGTAACAAAGGGATGTAATGATAAGACTTACCTATATCATATCAAGTATGGACTTGAAGGGGATGATGTTATTGAATGGCACTTAGTCAAACACACTAGGGATGGTGACCTGTTGTTAGGCGGTATTCACCATTAGCATTAACTTCCATGAGTCTCGTGCAAGTGGGAGATTGTTGGAATACCGTATGCCCGAGACACATAATTAGGTTAATGTGGCTAGCCGTGTTTGATCCAAGTCGGGTCATACCCAATAACGAGTTAGACACACACCAATTATGTGTTTGTTAAGATAAGATCTATGAGACAAATACAGAACACGATACATTCAGAAAATCGGGTTTCTGAATACTTACTTGAAAGTGTTAGATAAATTAATTGGTTAATTTATTTATTCAAATAATTATTATTGGAATGATTATTTAACTATGTGTTCTTTTATAAAATGGTTTATAAAAGATGGGGTGTTTATATATTTTATAAAGTATAAAATAAATAAAAAAAAATAAATATATATATTTTGGGGCCGGTTTTGGGTGGGCCCCACACCCCAAAGTTTTGGTCAAAATCTTGTCATGGATATGGTGGATGTTGAGTAATTTTTACTTGACTAAAAAAAAAAACCTAACACCATGTATGAAAGATTTGATTATGTGTTGAGTGTGAATATATATATATTCTAACAAGCAACACATGTGACTTTTCAAGTTAGACAACCACAAGTCTTTCTTTCTTTCTTTGTTCTTGCTTACGGCCAAGATCAAAAAGGAGGCTCGGGTCTCGATTATTCGTGTTCAAGCTCCCTGACAAAGTTCGGTGTGTGTTGGAGGCTCGGGGTATCTTCCGTTTGAGGATTTTCCCTTTGAAAGTCTAGCATCAACATCATCATCTTCTTCAACATCAACTACACTCTTAAAAGGTTAAGAATGTAAGTGTTTATAGCTTTGATAGTTTAGTTTTTCCGTATCATTTGATCCTTGCTTCGGGTTTCTAATAAATAGATTATTGGTAATCTTATAACATGAATAAATTAGGTTGTTCATGTACACATTTCCTATAAACTTGTAATATATACATATATAAACACATGGATACATATGTTTAGTTTGTTTATATCCCGCTTCCGCCTTAATTGTGACTAGTTAAATGGTTAACTAAGTATAAAATATCCATAGAAACCCAACAATATGATGCTTGGGTAGGTTTAACGTTAGAGTATCCCGTGTAGCCTGTGATATAAATCTTAAACTGCTAGTTTTAGTGTTTTACACATCATTGGTGTATGGTTTTATAACCTTAAATCTTGTATTGATGGGATGCCCCGGGTCCAGAGACCATGGGTCTGTATGCCGACTATTCATCTGGGTATTCACAATTCTAAATGGGGTTGTGAATATTTAAAATAAATCTAAAAAAGTGCAAACCCGCAGTTTTCTGCCACTTAAGTCTTTAAACATGATCACAAAAAGTACAAAAGTACAAATGCATTACAGACTTGATCATCCACGCTGTTAGCCATGTGGGGTCCCCTTGTTCGCGTCTCATTACCATTAAGAAACGGACCACAAGGGACACGCTACATGTAAGCCCTACAGATGAAATTTTGCATACTCACATATGGTAATGGTTTGGTGTATTGCTTGATAACGGGGGTATGTCATGTTGTGGGAAACACTAGCTATAAATTAATTGAACCTTAATCGTATCTAATGGTTGCTTGGTAGATTTTGATGCTTAAGCTTTGGTGGATAAACAATACCCTTGATCGTCTTAACTATTCATAAAAAAAAATAGAGCAACAAAAGTTTTAAATCTGCTAATTTTGAGGTTTAAGTCAAGTTGGGGTGGTCTGGTCTGGTAAAAGCTGAAAATAAGCGGTTCTTAATTGTGTAAACCACTGAGTAATATTATTGTCGAATCATATTTGTTCCGGTAAAGATTAAGGCATGGGTTTAAGTGGACAACAATACCGGTGATCGCAGTTTTTGCGTTTTTCTGAGCTTTAAAAATTAACCTATATGTTCGTAAGACTGTAATTTTCCGATTCTGATCCAACTGCATCAAACTTTTTCAGGGACGAAAAAAGATTAAGTGTGGGGATATTTGATGTGGTCTAAAATATATATCATTATATAAAGTATTTCCTACACTTTTAATCGCTGTTGAGATAGTTTTTTATTTAGTATTACTCTTAGTTGGTTGATATTTGGATTTTTAAGTTTTAAAATACAACGAGCTAAAATGGGTTATTTATGTGAGTGTTTATATTAAGTTTAAAATCGACGAGTAAAACTTTAAACAAATGTTACATGTACTGGTTTTCTTAATAATTAGTTGTCATTTTTAATAACAAAAGATTTGTGTTTTAAATAATTCAATATAAAAGAATGAAAAAAAAATAAAGTTAAAAGGAAAGAAACCGTGAGTTTTAAAAGCTAGTAATTAAATTTTATGGTGAATTAAATTTAGATGTTATAAATGATATTAAGACATAAATTGAATGTGATAACTTGATTTAATTATTTGCATAGGAAACGAGATTGAATGGTGACATACTTAAAAAGACCAAAGTGGGCTTTACAAAATATAATGGGCTGGTCACATTTGTAGAAGATCTCAAGCCATACAAATAAAATAAAGGGATGTCGGTTGGAATGTATTGGAAAGAAAGGAATCATATTACAAAAAGGATTTTTGGTGATTGATCCTTGGATTATTATTGGAGAAGCGAGGCAGAGAGAAAGAACCCTACGAACAGGGGAGGGACGGAACAGAAGCTGTGAACGACAGAGCTCTTCATCAAAAAGCAAGAAAATAATAGTAGAGAGAGAATTTTGTTCGAGCCGAGATTGTTTGGGTTCAACACCTACTCAATCAAGCATCATCATAGTCGGTTTGAATTTATTATTTTAATTATGAGCTTGGTTGTTGAACTTAATAGTTTTAGTTTCTTTGATTTTAAGATGCTAGGCTAAACTTTTTATACTACTTAGGCTTGCGATGAACCTTAGTTCGGTTTGATTTTGTTTGGATTTCTTTTCGTTATGGATTTTATGTTCTAAGTAAACGGTTGAGTTTGATTTAATTAATGCGCATGATTGCTTGGTTTTGTTTACTTGAATTTATTGTTTCACATTGCCCTTGGTGATTGTTATAGGATAGGGTTTTGTTAGGTCATTTCTTGTGTGTTCTTGGCTCGTTTGTGATTAATATGCATTAAAAGCATAGAAACAATAAAATCAAGCAAATAGATAAAAGTGAACTGCCAGCCTAGAAAGCTGTAAGGTGATAGGCTATTGATAGATCTTTGTTGGTCAGTATTGCTAGATTTAGTTCTTCGTAAGGAGTCCGTCTAGATTTGATTGTCAGCTTTGTCTATTAAGTTAATTGAGTCAGCTTTGCTATCTTTGAATTCCGCGCTGTAAGGCAGGTTTTCGTCATAAAGATACTTGAACATATATTATTAAATAACCGTAAGGAAGTTTAATTCATAAAAATGGTGAGTCTTAAAACTTGTTAGAAATCCATAGGCGTCTTCTTGAAGTTCAACGGTCATGTTCGGGTTTTCTGTCAAGGGTCTATTTTATGATCCTGGTTCCATAACTTGAGTTTTCCATTTAATTAATAACCGTAACTTTGGGGATTCTGGCCTGGGTAGTTATCTTTGTCATCTGAGTTAATCTAAGTGTTTAATTGCTTTCTTTAGTTAAATTAATTAAGTTAAGTTTTTATATTTAATTAATTAATTACTTTAAAGTAATATTATGTTTTATTCTTATTTTATTAATTAGGGTTTGTTTTAATTAGTTTAATAATTAGTTAATTAAAGTAATTATTAATATTAAATTCTCCCTCAAATATTATTAATAAATAGTCGTGTCTTGTAGTTGAGTCTAATTAGTTAATTTACGTAATTTAAAGAGTCTCGTGGGTTCGATATCCGGAATTACTTAGCTTTACTAGAGTCGATTGGTTCACTTGCCGGTTAGTAGTTTAGTCGAGTTTTAGAGAGTCTAGAGTATTACTTAGTGTCTAGATTAGCGTAATTTAGTTAATAATTATTAGACTACTTTTAGCACATCACTATCAGACGTTTAAATCACCATCTATGAACTTAGATCATTAAATGGTTCTCGATCTGGACACACAAATAAAACCATGTCAATTTGAATTTTAGTAGTGTCCTTTAACTGCAAATCTGTCTATACATTTAAGCTTTTGTTGGAGCTAAGAATGCAGATATGTTACCAGCAGCAAACACACAAACACATACATTCGGGTTCGTTGGAATCTACAAACCCTTTATGCATAGCAGTTGCTTGAAACATATACATTTAGACTCAAATTTATCTGTCATACATATTAATATGCGTGGTTCATTTTATAACTCGATTTTTGTTATGTGTCTGTCTAATCAGCAAAATGTATCTGTTATATGGTAATATATTCGACGCTTCGCGTGGCCTAAAGTTCTTGTTGGATGGGTTGCTCAAAGTGCAAGGTAAACATAGCATGCTTTTTTTTAGTAACTTGCGAATTTTTTGGTAGAATCTTTTAATTAAAAAATTATATTTCTTTTTGAGTAGTCTTGGAGTGAAGAATCCATGGGGACCTTTGAAGGCTGGTGATGTGGTCCTCTGCTTATTTTTAGACTATGGTATTGCTGGAGCAGCATGGCAACTATGGTATCTCAGGTACGCTAAAATGCTCAATAAAAGATGTATCATCATGCCAAGTTGATTTTATTTGTGTCACACTTTACACATATTGTAGGTGGTTGCAAGATTTATGATGATTGAATCTCTGAAAGTTATGGTATAATGGTTATTCCATTGCTATTCCTAACAACTAATGAACTTTTACGGATTTTCCAGCTTGCTGCTCCAGTATTTATGATGATGATGTCAAAGCTTTGTCCTTTACGTATGATTGGCTGTTTTTATTGTTGACAATCAGAGAAGAAAGTTCTTATATTATGCTGTTTGGTGTTTTAGGTGGCATTCTATTCTCTACTTATATACTTTTCTACATCAATGGCACACATACCATTGCTGCTCATCAGGTTTGTTAGTACATAATATCTAGTGCTAGGGTCTTGTATTATGTAGGTATTTGATACAAGAAAAATAGGATTTAATGTACAATGAATGGATATATACATATACGGGCGTATATGTACATATATATCATATACGGGCATATAAGTATGATACACTATAAATAGTGTACTTAACCGTTCATTCACTATTTTTTGGATGTTGTATGATTTCCATGAGCATATCATTGTTATATTTGTTGTAACTATTGATGATTAATGATATAAATGAGCTTAAACGTTAACGAATTACTTGTGTATCTTCATCTCATGTTGAATTCCGCTCAATACGTTAAAGAGCAAATACAATTCCTGTCGATCCTGATAAAGTTGATGTTATTTCAAGTGGTATCAGAGCATTTAGGCTCTTATTTGCTTTGAAGACACAAGATATTGATCATTTGATAACCGCATGAAGACTGTTTTGATACAATTCAGCCTGATTTCACCGTCAAAACTTTACACTTTCTTCTTAAATCAGTCGTCTATACTGTGTGCATAATCCTATCAAAATTCAGATCAAATCAAGCTCAAATTCATCATCAATTGATCATGAATGGTGATACTGTTAGTATGTTTTTCAGCGGATAAGTCAGTGGATAAGTTAGACTTATACGGCGAATATCCCACTTATACGCCGTATACACTTATACATTGGTTTGAAACTTATACGCTGTCTTGGTTTTTGTGCAAACATATCCGTTGATTTCAGACTTGTACGGACAGAGAGTTATTGGTTTAATTTTGATATACATGAAGAATTTAAGTGCGTTCGTGACTCAGCCGTCAACTTTTCTTCAAAATCTTAATCTGGAAAATGAAATGGGAACTTCGAATAAGCCATCGAAGCTTATTTGAATGGAAGATTATCCTAGTTGGGCCGCCAAGTTCGAAACTCACGTTCAAGCTGGAAACTATGATACTTGGATTGCAATCGAGGAGATGGAAATGCTTGATATTAGATGGTGCATGGCAAGTGTTTTCCGACGAGCTCAACGATTCAAGAAAATTACCAGAAAAATTGCTTGGATGGAACTTCATCCAAATTGGGGTCTGATAAGTCAAAGCTAAGATGTTTTAGGTGCAAAGAGAAGGGTCACTTCAAAAGGGAGTGTACACACAAAGAAGTTGGTGATAATAGTGCTAATCCTTTTGGGAGAGACTACAATCGACAAGTGATCTATCACCAAAACTTTTCTCATCATACTGAATCTTACAACTCTGGGAAGAAACCTGAAGCTTTTCCTACCAAAGCTTATCATGTTGCGGCTTAACTTGATGATGGATTCAATTGGAACAACTACGTGAAACAAGCAAAAGTAGCAGAGTTGATTAAAGAGGAGGTTGCTAGTGATGCTAACAATGAGGTATATGATGAAAAAATTGTTACTGAGATTGCTGTTAAGAAGGAAATTGCTGCTGAGGTTGTTAAAACTGTAGAAGAGAATGTCATCATCGAAGATATTTCTGATGGAACTGATGATGATGAGGATTCCGAGACTAGATCTTATTACATGATTCATCCTATTCCCTCTGATATCTTTCAATCTATTTACCACCTAATATTCTTGAAAGTTTTGCAGGTTGGTTAAATGTGAAGAGATGCCTCATGGAAATATTGACTTCGGGGAGGATGATGTAGAATAAGAAGCTATCATGGGACAAAATCAAGAAGTAGAATCATCTATGGATGCTGATTCAACTAAACATCATGCTTTAATGGAAAATCTGGTAAATTCTCAATCTAATGTGATTAAATGTGAAATAGGTTGTGAAGAGTATGAGTTTAAAAATTTTGAAATTAAAACTCTTAAAACAAACTATGATAATATGTTTCATGACTTCAACAAAATTAAAGAGGCTTATGATAAACTTTAAAAGTGTGAGAAAACCTTATGGTCAAGAATTTTACAAGATGATAAAACTTTTCTCATGCTTAAAAACATTGTTGTAGATAAACCTTTTTCCCTTTCATTAATTCCACTAAAGAGATCCTTGGTCATCTTTTCCAATAAACAAGATTCACACTTATCAAATGAATCATCAGACCGATGACTGTATTGGTTTAAGGAGGGAGATTGGATACCTTCTGAGCAAGGGTCACTTTAAAGAACTCTTGGGAAGGAAGAAATCCAAGATCCAGGATCCTGAAGATCTTCCACAAAAAGCAACACCACCACCACCAGACGCTCTCGTGATCAACTTCGTCTCCAGAGAATACAGCATGATTCAAACTTCTTGTCCCGCAGAAGAATTCGAGTTGGATGATGAAAGAAGACTGCTTATACCCACTACTCGAGTGACTGATCAAAGAATCTTCTTCGACTCGAGGATCCAGGATCCTCACCAGGATGAGCTGGATGCCCGAATGATGAATTTCATCTCTGGAGGTTCAGAAATTTGTAGAACTTCTTTCTCTGCAGCAAGAAGACTTGCTAAAGAAATCAAGATGGATAACGGAGACCGACCAATAGTATCCACCACTCTGACGACAGACAAAAGGATCTTCTTCGATGAAGAAGACAAACTAAACATACAGGATCCTCACCATGACGGTTTGATTATTACTTTATTTATCGCTAACCATTATGTACGAAGGATCCTAGTTGACGGTGGGAGCTCAGTCAACATTATCCAGCATGATGTCCTCAAGAAGATGAACATACCAGATTCAGAGATCATCCCTAGAACATCAGTGCTAGTCGGTTTCAGTGGTGAAACCAAGAAGACATTGGGGGACATCAATCCCAACAATTTATATTGAAGGGTTAAATTCATACCAAAAATTTTGTGTTATAGATAACCTTTCCTGTTGCAATGTTATTTTAGGTAGGCCCTGGCTCCATGGAATGAAGGCAGTAGCCTCAACTTATCACCAATGGATCAAGATACCTACTCCTTGGGGAGTTGTAAAGATAGTTGGTGACCAAGCGGAGGCCAGGAATTATTATTCTTCATCCATGAAGCCGACAGCTAAACAAATGATAGCATAGAAATTATAGAAACATCCTGGGGACGTGCTGGAAGCTCGGGAGCGAGACATAAAAGAAGTATCTTTAGATCCTGAAGATCCAGACATGAAGGTGTTCCTAGGATCCTGTATACCTGACGAGATCGAGGAGGATATAATATCCTTCCTAAAGCGACGAAAATCCACGTTTGCCTTCAGACATTCAGACATGACAGGTATTTCGAAGGAGGTAATTACTCATAAATTGGACCTTGATCATTCTATTAAACCCGTCCATCATAAGCGAAGGAAATTCACTCCTGAGAGGAACGCGATCATACAAGAAGAAGTTGAAAAACTTCTTAAGGCCGGTATGATCAGAGAGGTTAAGTATCCTCGATGGTTAGCTAATGTGGTTGTTTCTAAAAAGAATGGAAAGTGGAGGGTGTGTGTCGATTTTACTAATTTAAATAAGGCATGCCCCAAGGATCCTTTCCCGTTACCACATATAGATTCCATGGTGGATGCAACGGCAGGACATGAAATGCTTACCTTTATGGATGCTTCCTCTGGATTTCAACAAATTCAGATGGAACCATCTGATCAAGAGGATACAACATTCATGACTCCTACCGGCATATATTGTTATACTGCTATGCGTTTGGACTAAGAAATGCAGGGGAAACATACCAAAGACTAATCAACATGATGTTCAAGGATCAGTTGGGAAAGACTATGGAAGTATACATAGACGACATGGGGGTAAAGTCGAAGAAAGCTGAGGATCACCTTAGAGACCTCGAGGAAGCATTCAATATCCTCGACCAGTATAACATGAAATTGAATCCGTCAAAATGCCACTTAGGTGTTAAGGCTGGAAAGTTTCTGGGATATATGGTGACTAAAAGAGGAATTGAAGCAAGCCCCGAACAGATTGAAGCTATCCTCAATTTGAATTCTCCTGGAAATGCAAAGGATGTCCAAAGTCTCACGGGAAGAATAGCTGCTCTCAATAGGTTCATCTCAAGATCCTCCGAGTAGTGCAAGGACTTCTATGACATCCTTAGGAAGAATAAGAAGTTTGAATGGACGGAAAAGCATGAGGCTGCGCTTACAGCTTTGAAGGATTACTTATCCTCAGCTCCAGCTCTAATGAAGTCTGTGGATGGAGAAACCTTATATCTGTATTTAGCTGTCTCAGGAAATGCAGTAAGTGCCGTTTTGGTAAAGGATCATGAAGGTGAACAACATCCCGTTTACTATGTAAGTAAGAGTCTTTTAGATGCAGAAGCCAGGTATTCTCATTTAGAAAAGTTAATTCTTGCACTTATTATGACTTCTACTAAATTAAGACATTATTTTGAAACTCATACTATTATTTTAAGAACTAACTATCCTGTTAATAATGTGCTTAGAAAACCAGAAATGTCAGGTAGGATGGCCAAGTGGGCTGTGAAGCTGAGTGCATATGATATTCAGTACGAGCCAAGAACAACCATCAAGTCACAAGCACTCGCAGACTTTGTGGCTGATTTCAGTAGCGACATGCAGAAAGAAGCTGACCAATTGGAGGTCCAACAACTAGAAGAGACTAAGGATCCTTGGATACTCTTCACTGATGGCGCTTCCAATGTAAGAGGACAGGATTAGGGATCCTACTGAAATCCCCACATGGGGACATATTACCCTAGTCAATGTAACACCCCGTAACCGCAGCGGAAACGTAAACGAGGTGCGACAGACACCTCTGATATCAACCACATTGTTTATAAAGAAAACTGAATACATTAATATACTTCAAATTACATTATCTCGTATTTCATTACCGTCTAGGTGATACACACAACATACAATACGATACATAATTCTATTTATTATAATGTATCCTAACATCCCGCACGCAAATCTTACACACATCAAGCACTTAGCACGTAAGCAATCACTTCATCTTAGTTGTACCTGAAAAGCATGTGGGAAAACGGGTCAACTACGAATAGTTGGTGAGTTTCACAATTTGAGTAAACCATGATAAATCCATATCAAAATATAATATTATCTGGGGACACTGTTAACCCAGTACCGTGCTCATTCCGGGGGCAATGTTAACCCAGAATTACGATGTAATTATGCTGAGCCCACAAGTGAAACCTCTGTCTGGGGACACTGTTAACCCCGTACAGTACTCATTCCGGGGACAATGTTAACCCAGAAACACTTCTAGGGACATCTGGGGACACTGTTAACCCAGTACTGTACCCATTCCGTACGATTCCCGTATAAT
This sequence comes from Bidens hawaiensis, assembly GCF_021521415.1. NCBI lineage: Eukaryota > Viridiplantae > Streptophyta > Magnoliopsida > Asterales > Asteraceae > Bidens > Bidens hawaiensis. Next base: position 154,368 of record NW_027494958.1, read on the forward strand.
CAAATATTTATAAATACACGCAAATCCATGCGTTCAGTATGTACTTAAACATTTTATTAGTAACATGCTTTCCGCCCCGGGAAAATATTTGAAAACTATTCAGAAAAAGGGGCTCGTGAAACTCACCTTAGCACATGCAAGCAGGTAACAACTATCATTATCAGTTAACACGTCCAATCTGTAATATGATCCCTACGATCGTTACTATACACTCATTATTAATATAACTTTAACTAAGTTAACCGATACATCTGGGGACACTGTTAACCCAGCACCGTACCCGTTCTGGGGGCAAGGTTAACCCAGAAACACTTCTCCGGACTCAGATTGTGATGTCGTTTAGAGTACAACAGTCAAATTTTCTAATAGCTTGTTTTCCCCGTTTTGTGTGCCTAGCACGGTTACCCGTTTTTATGTTTCAAAAATGAGTTTGGTCACACACGACCCGAAAATAGTCGTTGACTGATAGTTTAAGTAAAGTTGTGAAATTTGAGCTCGGTTTAGACGCCCCGATTGGCCGCGGGACCCGTTTCCGTCTTTAGTGCACCGGAAACTGTTAAATCGGGTAAAAATACCCAAATCATCCGAATTATTTTCGGATGATTCATTTTTACTTGTTTAACTCTATTATATGAAAATAGTTCATTTTTAGGGTTTTTATACACCAGTCAGTTCGTTTAGACGAACTTTACCGGTTTACGCGTTTTAATTTTAAAAGTTTGATAATTAGCACAAATAATTATCCGTTTAGTCTCGGGTCTTGAAATTTTGCACAAATCACTTTTTGATAGTGGGGAATTTTATAAAAATATTTCCAGAAATAAATTTTATATTTAAAATTTATTTATCTATTTTTAAACACCGTTTAAACACTAAATATGTCGTAAATACCAAACGACCTTAGAAAAATCCCAAATTTTTCCTGGATGTCCCCTGCCATCCACATAGTCCCCTGTAATTTTTCAAGAACCAAAATCTTCTTTTACATGCCATTTTCACTAAAACCGAGCTAGAAAACCCTAGAACTCGTTTAACCTAAAAGCATACTTAGACTTCTCCAACTGACCTCAAATTTTGTGTGTGACTTATACATGATATAAAAAGCTTATCTGAAATTTTCCAGAATTTTTCATGATATTTAACTATTTTTCACCATTTTTGGCCAAAACCCGAGCATTAAATTCACCAAATATTCATCCTTTGTCCAAAAATTACCAAAAATTCACAGAACTCTTATTTTCATGTGTAGAACATCCCTGTAAAAGTTCATGACCCAACTCTAAACCATCAACAATCTGTCCCAAAACACATACACCGAACATAACCGAATATACCTTTCGTTTTCCGCCACTACAAGCTACAAACTCGTCTTTCCGCCTTATCTACCACTAAATACAGAACCTACAACCAACATACCACAATACCAAGCAAGTTACACTCACGATCAAGCCATTTCTTTCATGGTTTCGGTTATGATTCCAAAAACAAAGATTTAACCGTAAAAATTCGTTTTTGATTCGTTTAACTCCTTTCTTGGACCAAGATCCCTTGTATAACCCGTATACATCACTTGATCACGCAAGAATCGGTTTTCATCTTTGAAACCTCATTTTCTTGCAAACAAACTCAAGAAACGAAGATGAACACGTGAATAACTCGATCATTACCTTGTTTTTCTTGCTAGAACTCTCGTTTTTTGGATGAAAATGTGGAGAGGATTGATGGATGTTGCAATGGTGTGATGAAAAAAAGAAATGAAGGGTAAGGGGATACCCTTTACACCGATCGGAAATAGGAGGGAGTGGGGTGGGACCCACTTCTTCATTCTTAGCCACATGTTTGGATTCTTGTAATCCGGATAATGTTTTGGATAATCTGGTTCAGTTCGTTTTTCGGTTAAATGCTTAATTCGGCTTAAAACGAGGCTAAAACGGTCGTTTTTCGGCTTAAAAATGAAATATATATAAAACCGATTTAAAAACTTTAAAAACTTAAACCATGACATTTATTAACTTAAAACATCATATCATTAATTATCGCGCATCTTTTTCGGCTTGATCCATCATCTCTTGCTCGGTTTGGTATTAAAGGTTTCGTTTAATGTACCGACGTACATTAAATCGAAATTCTTTTTCTGTGCCGTACTTTACTTATCCCGAAGCATTAATGCTTCGTAACATCACTAAATATTATAGATATCGTCTATAATTGAACCCTCGATTCGTTCGGGTTTCAATAATTATCGATCGATTAATCGCATATTCAATGCGGTGAATTATATATTCACGTACAATCAATACAATGAACCATGCATTCTCGTATAATTACCATGGTAACTCATGTACCCGACATTAAATGTTAGGGTATACCGGGTTTCGTCGGAATCGTTACATTCTCCCCCCGTTAAGAAATTTCGTCCTCGAAATTTTACACGCCCACTATCCCCTTTCGAGAGAAAGGTGGGGGGTTTTTCCTTCAGAATTCACCCTCGCGTTACCAGGTATAATCTGGTCCTCGCTGTGAATTCCACTTAATCTTAATTAATAAAGCTTGGTATGTCCAAACTGTTTAGTTTTCCCGTCTACTATCTCTACGGAATTGGTTATGATATCAAGCATGTCTTCTATGAGTACCTCTATTACTAGTACTTTCGTTGCCTCATCGCTTAGGCACTTTTCAATCCGTATACATGGCAAAACATTATGTATAGTACTTAGCCCCTGGAGTACTTTAATCGATAAACTAAATGACCAATCATGGAGATAGTCTCATGAGGTCCAATATATTAAGGAGCTATTTTCGGTTTTGCCAAACCTCATATCACCTCTCTAAGGTGATGTCTTAAAAATACCTTGTCACCTCTTTCCAGCGACAATGGTTTCCTTTGAGTGTTGGCATAAATCCTTTGCCAATCTCGCGCTGCTTTCAGCTTATCTTAAATATTATAAATCCAATTGGTTGTTTTTCGAATCAATTCAAATCTTATGGCTTGATTGGCGCCCATTTTCAATTCAACAAATTGGTGATAATTACTTCACCTATAGAAAGCTTCAAGCTCTCGATGCTTCCTTCCCCGCCTTCCAATAATGGAAGTAGGATGACTATTTCGATCTGAGATAATTGAAAATGGTACTCCACGACGAGATACCATTTCACCATCATGAATTTGGGCGAGAATTCTTTGTGGTAATCGACATGGATTGGGATGAAATGCGAGGATTGGTTAACCGATCCGCGATTACCCAATTTACCTCATGCCTTTGATATATCTTAGAAATTTTGCGTCCCGAAACCCATTGTAATTTATTCCCACTATCATTGGCGAATTTTCTGTCGTTGTGGCGTTCCCAAGGGTTTTCGGTATGCAGCCTTATCTCTTGCATAACTTAAATTTTTACCAACATACGTAACCATATCTTTCTCTACACTCGGTCATTAACAAAATCCTTTCAGATATTCGTATCGTCAATAGTCTAATCCGATCCCGGATGTATGGAATATTTCGATCGATGCGCTTCGTCCAAGATTAATTCACGAAGGTCATGGAGGGTCGGGATCCAAACCCAATTTTTGAAGTAGAGAATTTCGTCCACGCGTTGTTCAAAATTCTTCTCATTGCCGTAAAGTTCCTCCTTTTCCAATTGTTCCTCTTTCAACGCCTCACGTTGAGCGACTCGAATCAGGTCCATAAGGTTCGACTGGACTATCATCCCCAGCACTCGCACTCGCAATGGCTTAACCCGATATTTCCTACTCAAGGCATCGGCTACGACGTTAGCCTTGCCGGGGCGATAACGGATGTCACAGTTATAATCGCTTAACAACTCGACCCATCTTCGTTGCCTCATATTCAGTTCTTTCCGATCGAATATGTGCTGCAAACTTTTATGATTAGTGAAGATGGTGCACTTCGTACCGTGGAGATAATGTCTCCAGATTTTAAGTGCGAATATAACCGTTCCCAGTTCTAAGTCATGAGTAGTGTAATTTTTCTTGTGTACTTTTAACTGTCGGGAAGCATGGACTATAACCATATTATTCTGCATTAACACGCATCCTAACCCTCTACGCGATGCGTCACAATACGCAACAAAACCATTGTCTCCATCGGGGAGACTTAAAATCGGCGCTCGGCACAATTTTAATGGTTTCTACCTTATTGGGTCTATGTGAAATCCTTGTTGCTTTACAACATGACCAAGGGATTATGCCTTCTTTATTCAAAATCACATTTCGAAAACTTAGCGTACAACTCTTCTTTCTTTAACACTTCCACAATTTTCCTTAACCGTCGTTCGTGCTCTTCTTTACGTTGCGAATATATCAAAATATCATCAATGGATGCTATGACAATTTGTCAAAATAACGTTTACAGACTCGGTTCATGAGTTCCATGAACACTGCCTGCGCATTTGTTAGCTCGAACGGCATGAATAAGAATTCATAATGGCCGTAGTGAGTCCGATACGCTGTTGTTGCAACGTCCTCCTCTTGGATTTTTCATTTGGTGATAACTATATCTAAGATCAATTTTCTAAAAATAAATCGCCCCTTGCAGTTGGTTAAATAAATCATTTACTTCGAAGAAGTGAATACCTATTCTTGATCGTCATTTTATTCAATTCTCCCTAATCAATACATATCCTAACACTTCCGTCCTTCATTTCCCAATTAAAACTGGTGCACCCCATGGTGACTAACTAGGTCGTATAAAACCTTATCCAACAATTCTTGTAACTGATTGGATAATTCTTGCATCTCGGACGGTGCAAGTCGGTAGGGTGCTTTAGCAACAGGGCCAGCTTGAGGCATTAGATCGATTCTGAATTCGACCTGTCGGGTTGGCGGTAACCCAGGAAGTTCTTCTGGGAAAACTTCTGGATATTTACGTATCACCGAAACATCTTCTATATGTTTTCTTTTAAATACTTTGGCAATCGCGTTTGTTAAATACACCACGCTTTCTTGTCGTAAATATTATAGCATCTCAAGATGAGACTAGAGTGGTAACATAATACCGTACACTTTTCTCTGTATCTAATCGCTTCATCGTCCGAAGGAGAGCTTCTAATCATCTTCTTTTCATATTTGATTTCAGCTTCATGTTGAGTTAGCCAATCCATGTTAACTATTACGTCAAAACTTCTTAACTTTACTGGTCGTAGGTCAATAAGGAAAGGATTAATCGTTCCGAATAATAGGGCAATTCCGAACAATTTAGTTAACCATTAGGGATTCACCGTTAGCGATTCTACAGTATAGGGTTCTATAGTTTCACTAATCGATATCTTTCCAAATGATAGGAGGTTAACAGGAACTAACTTCTATCGACGACCGTAAAAATATCGCTGAAGCCCATTGATTTAAAACTACAACGTACTTAATACCACCTTTGGTTCATGGCATGCTTTATTCGAATTACTCAAAAAGGCACCGCTCCTTGCTTGATCAGAGGTTGATGCTTGTCATGAGGTTCGTCTTCCAACGACACCTTGGTTCAACTTTGGGCAATTTCTCTTGAAACGTTCTGTACTGCCACATTCATAGCAAGTACAACTGTTTGGCATAATTTGATTACTTTGGATGGATTATTATTGAAGTTGTTGGGTTCGGAGTGGTTGTACACGAATGGGTTGGGGTTGCCGGTTCACATGGCTTCAATTGGTTCTACAATTGGGGCATTACTTCCATCTTTACCACACCTGTGGCCTACTATCACTCGACATTCTTCTTCCTGCCGATAACCATATTTTCCACATTTAGGGAAGGACCCTTCATGCGGTTCATGTTTTCACACCAGAACTAGTCTTTAGTATAATTCTGAGTTGCAGGACATACCTACTTATTCAAAAGCCCATTTTGCACTATACCTTTATCATTTCTCTTCTTTATCACTCGACGTCTCACCTAACGTCCTTCCATTCCGCTTCCCATAAAGTCGAATATATCAATGCTGGCTTGTGACACAACCCTTCCAAATGTTGTATATTTTACAGGGTTGACTATACTTCTTATCGATGGAGTTAGTCCCAATATAGGGCTCACTTCGCTTAGTTTCAGGAGTAATTAGCCATGTTACCAGACATGACAATTCCTTCAAACGATTAGCGTGTTCTATGTGATCAGCACACAACATTTCTATCTACCATAACTCAGTTTCCAATCTCTGAACTTAATTACTCGAATAAAAGTGCTCTAGCACAAGAATTTTAAATTCTGACCACATCATCTGAGTAAAAATTTTCTAACCATAATTTCGTACCATCGTGTTCCATCACGGTACAACATAATCTACCATCATATCTGTAGCATATTTCACTACACAATGTTCTAGGCTCTTACCAATATCCTTACCCATTTCGATCTTTTCTATCCACTCACTTATCTATTCCTCCCTTTACCATCAGTAAACTATTAATAATTTCCTTAACACAATCGATAAACATATCCTTCATACCGGATCTAATTCATTACGACTACCATTCATGTTTAGTTTATTACTAATACTTGTAGTCATAATAGTATTTGGTGGGACATTAACACTCTTAGTAATAACACTAAGAATTGAAATATTCATAATCATGTGATTGCTCGATCTATAATTTTGCGATCACATTTGCATCAACACTAGCAGTGATCTGTGATACGACATTCGGTATCATCATCTGCTATCTTTGAGCAATCAACTGAATCATATCAATCTCCATCATTGGAGTTACTCTCTTTATGTCATTCTGCCGTACTCATCCCGTACGCAGTAATCAATACTAATCTCACCGTATAACTCGTTACCAGCTCAATCATAACAGCAGGTACACATACACACCAAATATTATCATACATATTACACATACCAGTATCTAGTATATAAGTCCCACAAGTATAATAACATATGGACTTAACCTGACGTCGGTTAACATTCAAATATGTTTCATAATCCTTGTCACCAACTGACATATAGATCTTTCTCAACAAAGGTTAATATTTAATATACTTGATTTCAATATCCTTCTGCATGTCAGCATAACCGATACATGCTCACCGTGAGCACCAAACGATTACGTACCACGGAGTTATAATATCCGTGTCTATTCGTATATCCGGCATACACGTTATACCACCTACGAACGAATAACCAACTATGCTATAATGATTTCAACACCTCTTTGTGTATGGGTAATCATTCTATTCGAGTATACATGGGTATGGGCATCTAACGGATGTAAGGATAGCATAGGGAATTGCAAGGTTCAAGGTAATCGCGCAACATGGGTTGCCTTCAAATATTATCAATTACTATTATGAGGAACTCTATCACTCGCTCAGTCAATGTCCTCAGGCGTTCTAGGTTCGCTAAAATCGGTAATTCTCAATCTGGAGGTGGTATGACTCATATGTTTGAGAGTGAGAAATACATATATATATTTCTTTATATTATTTTTATCTGCCCATTTATTATCAAATTCATTATTATTATTATTTTATTTTATTTATTTATTTATTTATTTATTTATCTTAATGGAATGAGAATGGGTTCAGGTACAGGTCCATCCGTACGTGAGGGTCGGCGGTTCGGGTGAACATATGGGGTTATTAGGATATACGGTACCAGTGTTGGTAGGGTAAGGGATTTATCAATTTCGGTTGGGAGTGACGGTTACTAGATATTTCTGGTTAATGTCAAACGGGAGATCTAACTTGGTACTATCATAACTATGGCCCGATAAGTCAGACTCATTATCAACCGATGCTCTAGAAATTTCAGCATCCTCGGTACTTTTATTATTTCATCCCCCGGTTCCTTATCCGGGTCCCATTTCTCAATACATGTACCCACAAGATATGCACGTATATATATATACACATTAGCACACATAAATAATATTATATACTTTACACATATGTTGTCATTTTTACCTATTAATGTACCCCGTGACTTCCCCTGAATTCCCTCGTACGGACAAGTCTGTTATTATGTTTCGGACCATAACAACTCACTTGTCCATCCAAGTTCATCCAGACCTCGTCACTATAACTTATTAGTTGATATTCAGATCGTATAATACTTGAGATACTGGTTATATTTTAGGTATCTTTTAAAGACATCCTAATTCTTTTATAACCAATGGCTCTGATACCAACTTCTGTAACACCCCGTAACCGCAGCGGAAACGTAAACGGGGTGCAACAGACACCTCTGATATCAACCACATTGTTTATAAAGAAAACTGAATACATTAATATACTTCAAATTACATTATCTCGTATTTCATTACCGTCTAGGTGATACACACAACATACAATACGATACATAATTCTATTTATTATAATGTATCCTAACATCCCGCACGCAAATCTTACACACATCAAGCACTTAGCACGTAAGCAATCACTTCATCTTAGTTGTACCTGAAAAGCATGTGGGAAAACGGGTCAACTACGAATAGTTGGTGAGTTTCACAATTTGAGTAAACCATGATAAATCCATATCAAAATATAATATTATCTGGGGACACTGTTAACCCAGTACCGTGCTCATTCCGGGGGCAATGTTAACCCAGAATTACGATGTAATTATGCTGAGCCCACAAGTGAAACCTCTGTCCGGGGACACTGTTAACCCCGTACAGTACTCATTCCGGGGACAATGTTAACCCAGAAACACTTCTAGGGACATCTGGGGACACTGTTAACGCAGTACTGTACCCATTCCGTACGATTCCCGTATAATCAAATATTTATAAATACACGCAAATCCATGCGTTCAGTATGTACTTAAACATTTTATTAGTAACATGCTTTCCGCCCCGGGAAAATATTTGAAAACTATTCAGAAAAAGGGGCTCGTGAAACTCACCTTAGCACATGCAAGCAGGTAACAACTATCATTATCAGTTAACACGTCCAATCTGTAATATGATCTCTACGATCGTTACTATACACTCATTATTAATATAACTTTAACTAAGTTAACCGGTACATCTGGGGACACTGTTAACCCAGCACAGTACCCGTTCTGGGGGCAAGGTTAACCCAGAAACACTTCTCCGGACTCAGATTGTGATGTCGTTTAGAGTACAACAGTCAAATTTTCTAATAGCTTGTTTTCCCCGTTTTGCGTGCCTAGCACGGTTACCCGTTTTTATGTTTCAAAAATGAGTTTGGTCACACACGACCCGAAAATAGTCGTTGACTGATAGTTTAAGTAAAGTTGTGAAATTTGAGCTCGGTTTAGACGCCCCGATTGGCCGCGGGACCCGTTTCCGTCTTTAGTGCACCGGAAACTGTTAAATCGGGTAAAAATACCCAAATCATCCGAATTATTTTCGGATGATTCATTTTTACTTGTTTAACTCTATTATATGAAAATAGTTCATTTTTAGGGTTTTTATACACCAGTCAGTTCGTTTAGACGAACTTTACCGGTTTACGCGTTTTAATTTTAAAAGTTTGATAATTAGCACAAATAATTATCCGTTTAGTCTCGGGTCTTGAAATTTTGCACAAATCACTTTTTGATAGTGGGGAATTTTATAAAAATATTTCCAGTAATAAATTTTATATTTAAAATTTATTTATCTATTTTTAAACACCGTTTAAACACTAAATATGTCGTAAATACCAAACGACCTTAGAAAAATCCCAAATTTTTCCTGGATGTCCCCTGCCATCCACATAGTCCCCTGTAATTTTTCAAGAACCAAAATCTTCTTTTACATGCCATTTTCACTAAAACCGAGCTAGAAAACCCTAGAACTCGTTTAACCGAAAAGCATACTTAGACTTCTCCAACTGACCTCAAATTTTGTGTGTGACTTATACATGATATAAAAAGCTTATCTGAAATTTTCCAGAATTTTTCATGATATTTAACTATTTTTCACCATTTTTGGCCAAAACCGAGCATTAAATTCACCAAATATTCATCCTTTGTCCAAAAATTACCAAAAATTCACAGAACTCTTATTTTCATGTGTAGAACATCCCTGTAAAATTTCATGACCCAACTCTAAACCATCAACAATCTGTCCCAAAACACATACACCGAACATAACCGAATATACCTTTCGTTTTCCGCCACTACAAGCTACAAACTCGTCTTTCCGCCTTATCTACCACTAAATACAGAACCTACAACCATCATACCACAATACCAAGCAAGTTACACTCACGATCAAGCCATTTCTTTCATGGTTTCGGTTATGATTCCAAAAACAAAGATTTAACCGTAAAAATTCGTTTTTGATTCGTTTAACTCCTTTCTTGGACCAAGATCCCTTGTATAACCCGTATACATCACTTGATCACGCAAGAATCGGTTTTCATCTTTGAAACCTCATTTTCTTGCAAACAAACTCAAGAAACGAAGATGAACACGTGAATAACTCGATCATTACCTTGTTTTTCTTGCGAGAACTCTCGGTTTTTGGATGAAAATGTGGAGAGGATTGATGGATGTTGCAATGGTGTGATGAAAAAAAGAAATGAAGGGTAAGGGGATACCCTTTACACCGATCGGAAATGGGAGGGAGTGGGGTGGGACCCACTTCTTCATTCTTAGCCACATGTTTGGATTCTCGTAATCCGGATAATGTTTTGGATAATCTGGTTCAGTTCGTTTTTCGGTTAAATGTTTAATTCGGCTTAAAACGAGGCTAAAACGGTCGTTTCTCGGCTTAAAAATGAAATATATATATAAAACCGATTTAAAAACTTTAAAAACTTAAACCATGACATTTATTAACTTAAAACATCATATCATTAATTATCGCGCATCTTTTTCGGCTTGATCGATCATCTCTTGCTCGGTTTGGTATTAAAGGTTTCGTTTAATGTACCGACGTACCATTAAATCGAAATTCTTTTTCTGTGCCGTACTTTACTTATCCCGAAGCATTAATGCTTCGTAACATCACTAAATATTATAGATATCGTCTATAATTGAACCCTCGATTCGTTCGGGTTTCAATAATTATTGATCGATTAATCGCATATTCAATGCGGTGAATTATATATTCACGTTCAATCAATACAATGAACCATGCATTCTCGTATAATTACCATGGTAACTCATGTACCCGACATTAAATATGACGTAACTATTGTCTACCGGTTAGGGTATATCGGGTTTCGTCGGAATCGTTACAGTCAATAGCATGTGAGTTCCAAGCAACGAACAATATGGCAGAGTATGAGGCTTTGATCACAGGTTTGCAATTAGCTAAATGCATGAGGATCAGGTATCTTCAAGTATATATAGATTCATTATTAATTGATAACAACTTTAATGGCTCATATGCTGTTAAAGGAGAAAAACTAATCAAATATCTAGATGTTGTGAAGGAACTAGCAAAATCCTTCGAATTTTTTAGTATTATACAGGTACCAAGGGAAGAAAATGCCGGGGCAGATGCTCTAGCAAAATTAGCCTCATCTCTGAAAATTCCAGAAGATACGAAGATTCCAATCATTCATGTTCTCTCACCAGCAATAGAAGAACAAGAAGTTGGGGAGATAACGAATGATAAAAAAATTGTACTCTGGGATCCATTATCCTCAAATAACCAGGAATCATGGATCCTTCTGATCAAGAAGTACATTCAAACGGGAGAGATTCCAACTACCGAGAATCCCAAATCCTTCAAACTCAAGGTATCCCAATACATTTTATTAGATGAAATTCTATACAGAAAATCTCTTGCAGGTCCATATCTGAGATGCATTGAGGATCTTGAGATCCAAGAAGTACTCAAGGATTTTCATGAAGGAGATTGCGGCAGTCACATAGGTGGAAGAGCGTTATTTTCCAGGATACTCAGAACTGGATACTTCTGACCAACAATGAAGAAGGATGCAGTGGAGTACTCAAAGAAATGTGATGCTTGTCAAAGACATGCAAACATCCTCACCAGCCAGCAGAACCTATGTATTCTATATCCTCTTCGTGGCCTTTCATGAAATGGGGTATGGATATTGTAGGCAAACTACCTAAGGCACCAGGAGGAAGAGTATTCATGCTAGCAATGACGGACTACTTTTCAAAATGGATAGAAGCAAAAGATTTTGTTCAAGTACGCGAAAAAGAGGTGATATCTTTCATTAAAAGAAATATTATTACTAGATTTGGTATTCCCTCGGAAATTATTTGTGACAATGGTTCCCAGTTTATCGGGAAAAGAACCACTAACTTTTGTGACAGCTGGGGCATCAAGATGATAACCTCTACTCTAGTACATCCTCAAGCTAATGGTCAAGCGGAGTCTAGCAACAAAATCATCATCAATAATCTGAAGAAGAAACTAGGATCCAAGAAGAGAAAGTGGGCCGAAGAGCTACCTTATGTTCTTTGGGCCTACAGGGCAACACCCAAGAATGCAACAGGCCAGACACCATTCTCATTGGTATTTGGCTCAGAGGCAGTAATTCCTACAGAAATGGTGATTCCTACAGCAAGAACGAGCATCCGTGATCCTGAAGCCAATGAAGAAATCCTTCTTGAAGACTTGGATACTGTAGAAGAACTCAGAGACCTAGCCAAAATCAGAATGGCAGCTTATCAACAAAGGGTAGCTGGGGCATACAACAAAAATATAAGAATCAGAAGATTTCAAGAAGGAGTTGGTTTTGAGGAAAGCCATCCAAAATACTACCAATCCGGCTGATGGAAAGTTAGCACCCAAATGGGAAGGACCTTATCAGATTGAGTCGGAGGCAGGAAAGGGGGCATATCGTTTGCTCACAATGGAGGGCAGCAGATTACCAAGAGCATGGAATGCTATCCACCTCAAAAAATATTTTTTCTGATCAGGATCCAGTATCCTGAGAGGATATATTATTCTTAAAGGATCTAGGATCCTAAAATCGGTAATATCTATCTGATCAATTATCCTTTTCAGATTCTTATTAATCTAAGGATAATATATTTTTAACGTTTGTCTTTTCCAAGTTTTTAAGTAACAATGCAGGTTTCAATAAGAAGTTCAATGTCTAAGAGGTTGGCCACCTCTCCCCCACGCTTAAGGTACATCGCTATTTTCCTTGGCCTAGCCCATGATTGGGTATGACCCCCGATGGTCATACCCTCCAAGGTTTAAAGGTTTTCACCTTTCTTATAAATTAGAGTTTCTACACTCTCGCCTGGAGCGCACGCTATCCAACGCATAGTCCGGGGCAGCGGGACCAGTACACGCTTAGTGGCTGATAATTTCGTTTCTTTCGGCTATATAGAGGATCCTACGATTTATGGTAGACGTACCATACCACCGGTTTATAACGTTTTAACGTTATCTCAAGACAAAGGTTTCTAACATTTTCATGTTAGCTAAGGTTTATAACGTTTTCATGTTATCTCATGTTTGGGCTAAATCCTGGTTTGGGCGAGTCCCCTGTTAACATCCGTATTTGGGCTTTTCCCTAGTTTTGGGCTTGTCCCCAGTTTTTGGGCTTGTCCCTAGATTACACGGGCTTGTCCCCAGATTACACGGGCTTGTCCCCAGTTGCACGGGCTTGTCCCCAGTTTATTTTATGGGCTTGTCCCCGGTTTATTGGGTTTAATCCCAGATAATATCATAAGTTATTTGCATCTGGTATCATAAATTAGATTCTGAGGATCACCGAAGGATCAATACTTATGGATTCAAGATCATTTAATTCAGTTTTATAAGGATTGCAAAAGGATCAATACTAATGGTAACTTAGGTCTAACCAGACCTTACGGTATGATTTCTGTTTATCGGTTACACATATTTGATTTAAGTTTATATCTTCATGGATATAAGGATTCATTATTCTCAATCTATTTTTATAAGGATTTAAGATCCTGGTTTATTTTTCCAAGGATATTTTATCCTAAAAACTTTTTACTAAAGAATATTTCTCAAAACTTTCAACAAGTCTAAAGCTATATCAGACAAACTTTCAAAATAACAGACAATCAACAGATAGTTAAAAATACTATTTATTAAACTTACTTGCAATTATCAAAAATCTTAACCCAGATTTCACTATTCATAAAAATGGATCATCCACCCGGGTTAAACAGGCATCACTAGTTGTTCATGATTTGCAGGGAAAAGGATATACAGCCGGAAGGGAAGTTCTCAATAAAAATCCTTAGATATATGAAAATTATATCCAGCTTGTCAAATCTCATATGTTTTTGCAGGAAGTTTGAATTCAAAGGCAAAATGACAGCTGTGATCTTATCACAACCGCCATTTTGGGGGAAATTGTTGGTGCACAGAATTTTGACACTATGGATATGTTATCTTAGAATATGTTTTGGATCAATTATCCTTAGCGTGTGTTCCAGATCCCGTCAGGATCAAGGATCAACAGTACTTATTATTTATTAACGGTTGTTCTCATGTGTAGTCTTATATTTAGCAGGTATAACGGTTGGAAGACTCGGTATTTGGTGCTATTAACGGTTGTATAACTTGCAGTCAAGAAGATATTGACGTGTCCGGATCAATTATCCTTCTGAAGAGTTCCAGAGCAATGTCAGGATCATGGATCCTCGGTATTTGGTGCTATTAACGGTTGTTTCTTATATGAAGGCTGATATTTATCAAGTGTAACGGCTAGAAGACCTTGTCTACCACCTATTTCACAACCTGAGTGATGGAGCACGTGGTCAAAGTGACTGTTTTGATTATATTGAAGACATGGCGGATTTTTAGGGATTATTAGTTAATAGTCTTTATTATTCATAACTCCCTTGAGTTATTATCTTATATATATAATGGAGATTGTGATCAGTTAGGAAACACATGTACTATCACACACACACTAGAGCAGAAGCAAACATTCTTTCTATTCACTAGTTTACTTTGTAATCTCGATCATCAACTCCACAACGATTGTAACATCCTTCTTTGATTAATATAATTGACGGTGATAGTTTTCATCGTCCGGGGGGTTTTTTGTGTCGGAGATTACGATAATCACGTACTATCCGACCAAAGGTTACCTTGTTGATCCTTGACCGAAGAGATTCGACCAACGATTACCTCGTTAATCCTTGACCGAAGCAATTCGTCCAAAGATTACCTTGTTAAGTTTTGACCGTAGTAAGATTATCGTGATTAAGGGTTTTTTCCCTCGTGATCAAACCTTTGTATTCACCAATATTACGATTACACACTTATCATTATCGTGTTAGCACTATACCTCACTTTTACGAATTTGGATACTTGATCCTTAGCAGATTTTTGTCCAAAACACCGCACATCCCTCTTAGCTTTCAACTCCTTGAGATAGGTGGGAAATTTCTCATCCAATGGCCTCTCTCTCCACAACCAAATCACGGATCCTTAGTGCTAACCTTAGCTTCTTTGGTTTTGGTTCCGCCTTTGCCTTTCCCTTGAACCTCCCTTTGACTTGCCCTTTACCACTAGCAACCTTTGCCTTGGGTTCTGGATGATGCTTCTTCTTCAATCCTCCTTCATTGATCACAAGAACGGGTAAAACCTTTTTACCCATTCCGGCTTCGGCTGTTATAAGCCTTGCGTGAAGCTCACCAATGCTTTTGTCCCATCCGTTCATGTTATAATTCATAACGAATGTCTCAAATCTTTTAGTTAAGCCATTTAGGATCATATGCGTAGCTAACTCTTTCGAGACAGGACAGTTAAGCTGTTCAAGCCGATCAATGTGGCTTTTCATCTTAAGAACGTAAGATGAGACAGATTGGGTTTCTAACATATGACATGCATGAAAAGCTCGAACCGTTTCGAAGCATTCCACTCTAGCTTGTGTAAGGAACATATCCTTAAGTTGGGTGATCATGTCATAGGCCCCATGATTCTCGAAATCCTTTTGGATCTCGGGAATCATTGTTCCCAACATGAGGCAAGAAACTTGCACTGAATCCTCGGTATACTTTAACCGATCATTATAGGCATCCAAGTCATTAACATCAGGTTCATCGGGAATAGGATCGTCCAAAATATAGGATTTATTTTCTTGCTTGAGAACAATTCTCAAGTTTCGATACTAATCCATAAAATTGTTGTAATTCAGACGATCCTTATCCAGAATGGATCTTAGTGATAGATTATGCACAGGTGGGATAATTGCGTTCGGTGGGTTGTTCGCGCCCATCTATAAATTTAACAAAGCTCAATTTAGTATTTTCGATATCATTAAAAAATTTTAATCATTAATACCCTTTAATGTCCCAAGGCAATTAATGATTTAAATCTAGAACCCAACGTTACATTTAAATAGTAGTTAGTTGACTTTTATCCTATTATTCAAATTAACAAGGTAGTCAACGTTTGACAATTGCAACCCTTTGCAACTTCAGTTTTATGGGACTGGTTAAACATCATATATTTAGTTGGCATGTTTAATCCCATCAACACCTTTGCACACCATGCTTCGGTGACCCTATTCACATGGTTTCCAAATCAAGTTGTCCTACTTACACACACGTGTGAGTTTACACATACAAGTGGTTAGGTGACCTTTATCCCACAAGTATTGTAAATCCACCTCAAGATCACACGTTTTCTTAAATGTGGTTATGTGACCTTTATCCCACATTAAGTTTCCAAGTGATTCGAGTATCGTATAAAAGGATGGTGTTCAACTTGTTTTAAAAGGGATTTAAGTTTTCAAAATTCTAGATTGGAAAACTATTTTTGTACCTTCCATTTGCATGCATTCAAAAGTATGGTACCTTTTGAAAACCAATTTTCAAAATTCCTTTTAATAAAACCCATTTTATTATGAAATCATTAATAGTTAATAAAATACATTTATTACTTAATAATTTCAAAGGAATCAATTTTATGCAAGTTGTTGAGTTTAAATTGTTAACAACTATATCAATATATGATAAAACAAAACATAAATCAACCATACAAGCATAAACAACAATCACAAGTTCATAACCATAGCCACCTAAGTTTACAACACTTGTTGACCGAAACAAGTGTGTCATAAGGTCTCTCCTAAGGGACGAGCATGACACAAGGTATGTGATGGTGAACTCCCACTTGACTCCGCATCCATATGCTTCAAGTGTCCACCTGTTGTTATGATCCTTTCTTTTTATTTGGGCTCCAACTTTAGCTCCTTGCTTCATTGGGCCTCTTTTGGGCTTGGGCTATTGGGCTTAAATCCCATAATGGACTATTAGATCCATTAAGGCCCAAAACCAAGATGGTATTGTAGTAGCATCTTCTTTTACAAAATATATCCTAATACATTTTTCTAGTAAAAGGAAATATAACTATTCTACATATAATTACAAACCAATTTGAAATGAATAAATAGATTACAAACCTGAATAAAGAATATTACAATCAAATTGAATAAACCACAGCATGTCTCTTCAATATACACAAGGTCATGGCTAGGTTATGAACACCCATACAATTAGGTCAGCCCTTTGACCAGAATGGTTCCCCTTTGACCATTTGAGTTTTCGGCCAGAAGACCAAAGCTTCAGAGTTTTCGGCCCGAAGACTTCGGTAAGCCGAGAACCTGGAGTTCTCGGTCAAAACCGAGAACTATGTTTTCGGTCAACCGAGAACCATGGTTCACAACCATGAGTTCTCGGTCCAACCGAGAACGCGTTTTCGGTCAACCAAAATCTCATGGTTCCCAACCAAGAGTTTTCGGCCAACCGAGAACTCGAGTTTATACTGTTTTCGGCCAGACCGAAAACCTTGGATTCTAACCAAGATTTTTCGGCCAGAGCTGAAAATCCAGTTTTGTCCAAATGACAATTTTTTCCAAATTTACCACATGCATGTATGGTACAATCTTTAAAAACCAAGGGCCAACCAATATGCCTAAAGTTTTCGGCCATAAACCCCGAACACTTTATAACCCATTTTTAAAGTATGTAATCGTGTAAGCAGCTCTTGATGCCATTGTTGGGTTTTTACAAGATTATCAAAGTTCATATAACTCATTATATGGAAAACGCAGCGGAAATAATTAGTTTTAAATCTTTTTTACCAATAAATATAAAACCCGTTTTATATATAAAACCCAATTGAGGATCCAAATACTAATTACCATGTTATCAACACCACCATAGGGTGTTAGATTACATTACTTTAAATTTCCAGAAATTGAAAGGGATGATTTTGAAAATGACGAATCTTCAAAGGAGAAGACATCAAGCTTGTATATCTGTTTCAAGCTTTCCAACAAACACCAAGTTGTTAGGATTTTCACTTGCAAAATCTCCTTTGTGTTTATCCTCCTGTTCGGCCAAAATGAAGACAGAAAAAGAGAGAGCTTGTGAGAGAGAGAGAGAGAAAGTGTTTGGTGAATTGTTCAAGAAAATAATCCACCAATACCCCCCATTTGCATGTCATTGAAATAATACAAAAGAGGAGAGAGAGAGAGAGAGAGAGAGAGAGGGGGGGAGGGGCCGGCCCCTTGGGGCCTTTCCCCCCAAAACCCAAAACCCATTTATATCATTTCTTTTAATACACAAATGTTATTTATCCAAATAAATAACATCTCTCAAAATATAAATTATCCATATAATTTAATTAACACACAAGTGTAAATATTTAGAAAACTACTTTTACAAATATTATAAGTGTTGATATTTATTAACTAGATCATATCTAATAATAAATATCATGGTGTTTGTCTAGCTTGTTATTGGGTATGACCCGACTTGGATCATAACGTACTAGCCACATCAACTCAAATATGTGTCTTGGGCAGATCGATTCCAACACTTCTATCACGGTTTTATATTTTGTCTTTATTATGTCTGATGTTAAGCCTAGTCCGTTCTTCTAAGTTCTAAAATCATTTTTATGAGTTATATGGTTATGGGTTTGTAGAATCTATCTTCGGTCTTAACCGGAAACAAGATCCGAACCGAAAACCATACTTTTGTTTAAAGACTTTATTGTTAACTTTTTGGTTGTAAAACTTAAGTATCATCATTTATAAATTATTATAAAATTTCTTTGATTTTTGGGCATGTAGTGACCATTCTTGATCTTATTTCGAGATGGAAACCGAACCAAAAGAAACTAAACCGATTTCACTCGCTTAAGACAGACAAGTGTGTTTCTAGCTATCAAGACTTGCATATTTCTATAAAATTACTTTATAAGCTGATTTTAATTATTTTCTTAAAGTACTTGGGATGTTGAATCCAACTTGATCTTACAACAAAGTTTGGACCAACGAAACCGAACACTCGCTTAACGGACGTTGTTAGTTCAAAAACAATATGACTACATAATTGGTTAAGTCTTCTTAAATTTTATTGAGTTACCTCATAACATTCATTATTTTAGAAAGTTGAATTTGGTTTTGACCAATTATCAAGACCCGAACCAACAACCCGAACACTCATTAAAACCCGTTTTAGTATCTATATTATAAAGGGACTTGCACTCTTGCATTTTTACCCACCTTATTACTTAACATAGGTTGAGTAAATATTAAGGGCTAGATACTTTAAACCAGTTTCGAGCAAACTTATGTTTTAAAAGACTATTATCATAACTTCTTAATTATTTACATTTTAAACCTTTAACTTTAAATTGTTTGCATTTCTTATCATTTATTTTATTTAAAGACTTCCTAAACAAACTTTCTAATACAAGACTTCCTTTCATCTAGTATTTTCTCGTTAACCCGCATCCTTCTGGTTACTCGTCATTTTACCGATCAAGTTTATTACTTGAATGTGAGTACTTTCATCCCCCGTTTTCCATCTTTCGTTTTGCGGGTGATATTGCATACTTATTCAAACTAAATGTTTTACAATTGAGTCTTAAACCACAAACTTTATTGTATACTTTATTTAAATAAATGCTTGATTTGGTGTTATATGCTTACATGCTTAATTGCTAATGTGTTTACCGCTTTTGGTTGGTTGATTCATAAATCCGAGTATATTTGGCATCCCCTTATAGAAAGGTGTCGATAATGTGTTATTATTAACGATTTCATATAAATACGAGGCTATTTGGCATTCTCTTATAGCAAGGTGTCGTTAATGTATTCTCATTAACGCTTATTATCCTAATTGTTGCTATTATTTATTGTATTGTATACAAGTTGTGGAATTTCCTATTATATACTTATTGTTCAAAACTATGAAATTGCTCACCAACCTTTGTGTTGACAAATTTTATTTTATGCAATGTTACAGGTTTGAATTTAGGTTGACTCAAGACTTGAAGAAAATGTTATCAAGATTATTAGGATATTAGCAAAGTGAACAATACATTATTTGCTATGATTTGAATTCGCTTATTGTATGAACATCTTATATGACTTTTATGATTTTATGAATTTAAATGAGTTGCTTAAATACTGTCACTTTAATAGTATCTTGTGTTTTTGGGCAATCCGTTGCACCCCGACATGTTCGGGCGCCATTGGTCGGGGTGTGACAGTACAATACATACTATTGAATATATGCAAATACAACACTAATAATTGTATGCAATACACACTTTCACATGTATGTAATACAACACTATAGCACATATCACTATATCGAATTTTTTTTCATTTTTGCATATAATAAAACACTATTGCAAATATACAATACAAACAAATGCATATATGCTATTCAACACCGTCTCACATATCAAAAACACATTATTGCACATATGCATTATAAAAAATTTGATGTATTGCATATATATGCATTACAACGAGTTTTTTTAAATTTATTTTTATTTTTATATTTTATTGTGGTGAAGAATAACAACATATAAGAAGGATGAAAGAAAACAGTTTTAAAAATATATTTTTAATTAAATTAAAAATACTTCTTTATTAGTTCTATAGTTCTCTCTCTAACGAGGAGCTCTCTCTTGATCCTTTCCTTATATATATATATATATATATATATGGAAAGGATCAAGAGAGAACTCATTATTAGGGATAGAACTAGAGAACTGTTAAGTATAGGGCTTTTTTTGTAAAATTACCCAAATACATCTTAGCACATCTGACGACTTCCTTCGTATGTACGACCTTCCCCTCTACGACTTTCCTATCCTCGATGGACTCTCTCCAAACTCCTGTAGATCTTGAATCATTACAACTTGATGATTAAGAACCCTAAATCATCAAATATATTACCGATCGTGTCTATTCATCGTTGATTTCAACCATTAAACATGGCATTTGAAGGTACTTTTGAATTCAAACTTTTATCTTCCTTAATCATGTGTGTTTGTACTAATTTTCATTGTTTTATTGTTAAACTGGTTATATTGCTCTATTTACACATTCTACAATCAATAATTGCTTTATAATTACCCAATTTGGTGATTCTAGGTCAAAAACAGCCCTAATTTGGTGATTCTAGGTCAAAATACAACAAAATTAGGTGATTACAAGTTAAAAAACGGTTATTGCTCAACGAAAAACTATAATTTGCTTGCTTTATGTGTTGATTTAACGGTTTAATTGATTAGTCATGAATAATTTTAAAAGATATATAAGTATTACAAATGAGTAATAATATGTAATACAGAGTATTACATATATGTAATATTGTTAGTATTACATATATGTAATACTAATATAAATATTGCAATATGCAACATCACATTGTTATATGCATTACCTGGTACTATATATGTTCAATAGAGAGTATTGAGTATTGTATATGCATAATATTGTGTAATATACAAAAAGTGATTTATGAATAATCCTAACCTTCAGATATATGTATCTTCTATGTGTTGATAGCATTGCTTGATAGGCATTATATTGACCTGAGCTCTGCAGTTGTCTTTATCTTCTATTGATGTCAACATTAGAAGTAGTTATCTTAAGGACTATAAGTTTACAAGTTTGCCCATTTGTTTTAGAATGTTTGAAGGTTATACTGTAATTTAGTTGGAAGGTTGTACTGTTATTATTATATATTTTGTAATAATACAGCTTCTTTGAATAATCATTACTTTTAGATATATGTATATGTTAAAAATAATAAATAATCCAATTCAATAATCAATAAATACATATTATTATTTTCTTATAATTGTTTTTTGTTGTGTTTTCTCTCATGTGTTTATGCTACTTCACGTGAGCAAAGTATGGAATGGAATTTCATTTGGACTTAATAGTTGTGGGTTGATGAATAGACTTATAGCAACACATGGATTAGGATGCACTAGGCTTGTAGCTGCAATGGCTTGAAGGCACTTGTCAGGTGATATTGAAGGCCTGACCCGTTAAGTTTTATATTACTCTAACGAATACACTTGTTAAGTGATATTTGAGATTTAAGAAAAAAAACTAAGTAGTCAAAATCAAGATTTGTAATTTGATATGATTTTGACTTTTTTATATTGATCATAATAAATTCTGATTGGATATTTGTAGGTTGGTTGTTTGTAGGTCTGTCATATGTGTAATTGAAGTTCATCGTCATCACAATCGTATCAAACGGTCGTGTAATTGAAGTCCATGTATTATCAATTCATGTTCATAACGTAATTTGTCTTTTATCTTCATTATATTGTTGTGTAATCCTTTTTGTAACTTTAATGTGTGAATTATGATTGGTTTTCTTCATATATCATCCATATAAATAAAGCTTTTGTTGAAAATATTTAACTAATGATAATGTATGTACAGTTGTTTCCATATAAACGAATATGCGACCTCATGTATAGTATGCACAGTCCTATAGATATGTATTAACAGTTGTAGACTTCAATTGATAAAAAAAATGAAATCATAAGCTGCAGTATGCGATGTTTGAGGCTGCATGGTTTATGCACAAATAAAAGGTTGGATTTCATAAAGAAAAAAATAGTAAGATGGTTGTTTTTACTGAAATAATAAAGTGAAGAACTGATGCAGAAGTTTAATTATGAACATGGTAGGGTCAACAACCTTTTGCAATTTGTTGGGTTTTATTTCCATGGGCTTGACCATGTTCTATTCGCTACCTGTCCCAACGAACCAGTTTAAAAAGCCGGACTGGCCCATATTTAGTGTATTACATTCAACCTTATATGTTTATATTACATATGCCAAGAAGATTATACATTCATAAAATCGATAACATGTGTATTTGTGTGCGTATGATTACGGATTTAAACCTATAACATACAAATACATGTTTGAAACAACAATTGATACCATGCATAACAAGTACTGTAATATTTATATTCACTTTCATACTACATAAAGACATACTGATCTAACAACCAATACGCAAAATTTTACATATTATACCAACTAGCTATCACGTTTATCAACACGTCCGTACAATCGATAATATAACAACTAATTATTGTCCATGAAGTAAAAAACAAATATATTTTTAGGTGCACTCGCATTTGGTTTTTGTTTGTTGATTTCCTCACGCAGCAAAACAAACAGTGACGTGATCTTGGGCTTCTATATTTTTTCCCAACAGTCAATAACATTGCCATAGAACTCTTTTTCTGAAAGCACACTTTCAAAAATAGATGCCCTCGTTTCTAGACGATACCCAATAGCAACTATATCTTTCCTGCATAACATATTTTACAACAAGTTTAGTTTTGCGATTAACACTAAATATACATGTAACTTTTACATACATGCTTATACTAACAGTATTACATAATGTATTACATATATTCAATACTAATGCATTACATGTATACAATACTACAACAATGTTGTGACGGTTATGCATTGGTGCTCCGCATACGTAACAGATAACTGCTGAATATATGTAGTACAATAGGTTGTACTACATGTACATAATAAACAAGTGATACTTATATGTAATACACCATGCCACATATTCATTTAATGGACAAGCATAATATACATGGAATACAACTTACTAAACGTGCGTATGATATATAAATGTCGCATGCATGTATTTATAACCAACGATAAATGTCGCATGATGAATCAACTTTGCACTACACATATTTAATACTTGGTAAATCATGTAAATTACAAAAAATGACATCAATATGTGTATCGTTCTTAGCTTTCATCTATTATCAATGCACAACTTAATGTTTGTCGTCACACTAGTACTACGTTCACCACTTCATATATGCAAAATGACTAGAATATACAATAAATACATCCTTTATGAACTACATATATAATATTCGACTAGTCGTTTAAGCGCCCTAAACTGATATAGATGTCTAATAGTACATATCCGCCCTTTTATAACTTTGGTCAATAATTGATATAAAAAGTAATGTTCATCGACAATGTATTTTCGAGATTTCTTCTTGTTTTTGTCATTACCTATATGCATTATAACTAAGTGTTAACAAACAGGCTAAACATTACATATATTTCATGAATGTGTACCTAAACAAACATCATACCATTCTTATCAATATATGATACATGTATACAATAAACACAAGTACACATGTTACGCCGACCTAACTATATTATAATGTGATGTGCATATCCATTATAAATGAATATGCTCGATAAAATAAACAATTATATGTTTGACTAACTGGAAAGATAATCGAACATATGATTTATGTATTGTGCACGTGCAATGTTTAACAATACATTTAAAATTCGACCTGATATCAGTATGCTATCATTCAATTAAAAACAAAAAAACACTGCATACGTGCAACAAACACAAATACATATTGTTGCATCAAGTTAGCCATAGGTAATGTATGTAATGTATACCGATATGCTTGTATAAGATAACATTACCGTGTTCTGACAAACACATCTAAAAAACATCAATCATGCACTACATATATGCAATCAAACAAATACTAACTTATATCAATGTATTATTGTTCGATTTAAAAAAAACACAAAAACATAGTATGTTGCATATGTGAACTGATATAAACGCAATAATCTCGATTTACAAACAAATCACTACAAGAAATTTGGGCCATTATCCACATATAGTATGTGTTGGTATAACCCTATTATGTGTGTGTAGTCATTTTTACCTACACATAAATTAAGTGTTATGATGTGTTGCCTCAGACTTGAAGATATAATTCACTACCCACACATCAGCTATGTGTAGCTACATATCACGCTATGCCTACACATATATGTGTAGCTAAAACTAATAAATCTATGTAGTTAAAAATAAACTATTTTTTACACGCAGCTGATGTGGCAGACAAGGTGGCAGATGACATGGCATTTTCATACAAGTGTTGTTGACACGTGTCATAAAAATACGTGTGGGTAAAATTAATATTATGTGTTGGTAAAGAAAGATGATATGTAGGTATTAATTTCAATATGTGTGAATAGTTATATAGATGTGTTGGTAAATTTTATTTATGTGTAAACATTAACCACGATTTATGTAGGTAGGAATGTAACCCAAGCAGGAGCTTCACAGTTCTCGGGTTTGGCTTGTTGAGCTGGAGTTTTGTAGCAAAGTTAAAAAAATAAACAAATAAAGAGATTGGCATATATATTGATGGTTTACATATACAAAAATAACATAATAACTCCAACACAATGAAAATAGGAAAAACAAATTTAAACCATACAAAGTTACAAGTTTAGAGTAACATCCGGTAAATATAAACCATACATCCAATGATAATAAACAATATATCCTATCTTCTCAAATTTCCATAGACATAGTCATCCAAAAGTCACCAAGCGTCCAAGCCATTATATATCTCTTTACCATCAGCACTTACATGTAGAAACATTGATCAGACAAATGTATAATCCGTTTCATAGAATACTAAATCCCAACATCTTCATAACTACCTCAAAATCCAAGCTTGGTTCTACACCAATGCATGCGTTTCATATTGTACCTGAAAACCTCCAAATAAACATTTAATTGAAATCTCTTTAAAACTAAAAAAAACTTATATAAAAATATTGTATTAACCTAATTGAATTGTTGGTCCTCACGCGAATCCATTGAAAAATAGGCACTTTCTGCCTCATCTTCGCGAATCCAATGAGAAAGTTGATGCTTACCATTCATCTCGAGGTGAAGCTTATCGTCGGTCCGGTATATACAGTGATAGCTTGCAATCACCACTTGTTTTGGTGGTTATTCGTGGTGAAATCGAAGTCTGATGATGATTGGAGAAATATGTGTCTGTGACACTCTGTGTGGATTTGTTTCATCTTAGGGTTAGGTGTGGCGGCTTGCTTCAAGATAACCCAGCAAGGGTTTGAATATATAAGTATAATGAAGAAATACATTTTTTGTGGGCTGAATTTTGTAACTTGGGCTATAAATTCCAATATCTTCCTATATATAAAAGATATTTATAAAAAAAATATTAGTGTCCTATATATAGTTTTCTGTATATATAAAAAAGCAATAAAAAGGATTTAATAGAAAGTAATAATAAATATAATGATTACCAAAAAAATTGTTTTCATTAAGCTTAACGTGAAACAAATAAATACATATGATATACAATAACTTGAAAATAAATATATAGCATTAAATCTTAATGTCTGATTCTATAGGAGCGGTTTCTGGTATAACTAATAAATCAAACCATTCATTATAATATTGATTAAAAAAACCGATCGACCGAAAGTTAAAGAAAAAAACCAACTACGGACCCAAACTGTGGGTTGATTTGAATGACTTCACAATTTGAAACAAAATTTTGAACACCCATAGTTGTAATGTGTCAGAAAATAAAACTCATTAAATATATAAAAGCCCTAATGAGCTTCATATGATAGGCTCAAGTTTAATAAATACATGGACTTTTATAAGGCTCGGGATTGGGGTTAAAATGGCTCGGCTCGTTTGAGAATTTTATTGATCTCACCTCGAGTAGCTTGCAAGCGTTTATTGACCATCGATAAACCTAGTTTATCAGTTGACTATCATTTATCCTAATTAAACAATAACAACCATATCTAACCGTAACTAAACAATAATGACCCTATAACTTAGTCTCTGAGGGTAATTTTTCTTATAACGCGCGTATCCAATATTTACACATATTATACTATTTTAAATATGTTTTGGTATACATTTTGCTATGGCGTTTCCAATAAATATTTATTTAATTTATATGATACCATTATCTACACATGTTTTACATTTTATGAATGTGTATTTATTTATTTTCCCATGCCATTTTCAAATACAAAAGTTAAATTTTATTTATTTCATTTATCTACATATTTATTTAAAAGAAATTATATGTTGGTAAACATAACCAACTACCAACACTTATATTGGTTTGTTACACATGTGTAGATAACTTACCTACACATAACGAAAATTTACCACATGTGTGGGTACTTTAATATATAATTGATCGCCAAATTTTTGGGGGAAACTTCCCACCAACGAAAAGTGTGGCTAAAACGTATTACCAACACATATTAAGTGTTAGTTATTATGAAAATGTATCATGGACCATTACCAACACAAATTCAAACATGTGTAGGTATTTACTTACATATTTAAATGTGTAGGTAAATTATGTGTGGGTAAGCACCCTAATTTCTTGTAGTGAAAACACATAATAACACCGTATATTGAGCCAATCCCGTGCAATATACCTATGATTCTTGTACTACATATGTGCAATCAGACAGATACAAGCTAGTATCAACACTTTGTTACTCGATTTACACAAAAAAAAAACACATATAATTCGATTTAAAAAAACACACAAAAAATAGAGTATATTGCATATGTGAACTGATATAAATGCAATAATTTTGATTTACAAACAAAACACGCAATAACACCATATATTGAGCCAATTCCGTGCAATACACCTATGATTCTTGTACTACATATGTGCAATCAGACAGTTACGAGCTAGTATCAACACATTGTTACTTGATTTATACAAAAAAACACGCATAATTTGATTTACAAAAAAAAAACACAAAAAACAGAGTATATTGCATATGCGAACTGATATAAACACAATAATTTCGATTTAGAAACAAAACACACAATAAATCGTATATTGAGCCAATTTCATGCAATACACCTATGATTCTTGTACTACATATGTGCAATCAGACAGATACGAGCTGGTATCAACACATTGTTACTCGATTTACACAAAAAAAAACACACATAAACATAGAATCGACTACTATTTTTTACGATTCACTGTAATACGAATGATATACACATGATACGCATGATAAGACCTTGTAGGAACAATTACCTGATGGTGTTCTTTAGTGTAATCAACTGATTTCGCAATGAATCAGACAAATTTTGCAGTTAGATAGGACGAACCCTAGGTTAGGGAGATGGTGTGCGAGCGATAGAGAGAGAGCGAATACACATATATTTTGTATGCCCAATTTACCCTTGTCTTTTTAAAACCCCAATTTTTTTGTTTCTTTTTTCACTCCTTTAATTATTATAATCCATATATTTGAAGGAGTTCTCTAGTTCTCTCATTTGTGGGAGTTCTCTCTAGATCTTACCCTTATATATATAAATTTATATATATATATATATATATATATATATATATATATATCTTAAATTATTATATATAAACGAAACCTTTAAAAGCTCTTTGTCTGCTTCCTACATTTGTTTCAAGCTACCTTATTTTTTTATTTGTAAATGGAGGTTTCTCATGCATTTTACCCGAATTCACGGGTACGAGTCTCACCAAACCCAGATAACCTTTAAATGGATTATATGATCTTGTTATATTAAAAATTATTTCATCAAATATTTGATATGAAAATCCTATAAAATAGGGATATAATAAAAACTAATAATAACCAATTTAAAAAAAAGATATTATTTATAACTTATGAACAATTTTATATTAAAAAACAAGCGATCATAGGTTTCATTAAACCTATTCAATAAAGAGGATTTGTACCAAAAGAATAGGCTTTCTACCCCTTTTGAAGAACTCTGTCTGGCAGGACAGCTCACGTCTATTGGACCTGGTGATGAGCCTATTCTCTGTGATGAGGGCTGGATGGTCTTTTTATACCCTAATTGTAATACGGTGTGCGTGTGCTACCCTGATGAATATTATTAGAGAAAAGGTAGGGGTCGTAGTTGTTGAACGGATTAGTATTTTATTGATAGCGTAGAAGTCGCGTATTGCTTTGAAGCGGGTTAATCAAGTTACTTACCTTTAGTAGATTAGTCAGCCAAGAATCAAATATCTGAGTTCTGGGTTTAGAAATAGGAGGTAGGATAGTTCCAATACGAATAGGTAGACTAGTAGCTATCGCAGTTCGATGGAGCTATCTGAAGAGCATATGAAGACTTTAGAAATGGATTGCAGCGAGTTACCTTACGGTAAGGAAAGTGCTGTCTAGCGGGTCTCTTTTACCCGCTAAGCTTACATGTATAGGCAAGGGTCTTTTTAGCCTCAAAGGCGCGCTTCACTATAGAGATTTCTCCCATAAATCCAGTAGGTTAAAGACACTATGGAGTCTTCGACCCCAAAGTATGTGTCTGCGGGTGGAAGCAGCGTGGTGAGGGGGATGGGTGGCGCTCTCTTGCCGATCAGTTTGGGCAGCTTACCTTACCGGTCAGTTGTATTATAGAAAGAAGAAAGAGGTCGATAGAAATGAAATCAGACTAGCAGCAATCTTCGATTCTGATCTCATATTAGGAGAAGAAGTGGACTGGGAAGGTAAATCAGTTTAGAAGGTGAAGAGGTTTGATTGATAACAAGGGCAAGAAAGATTCATTAACAAGGGAATCGCGAACCAGAAGCGCTCGAAAGACGACCTCAACACAAGGAGAATGGATGAGGAATCGAACAAGGTGGGATCCAAACAGAGGGAATAGAGGATTAATAACACAGTGTTAAAGCAAGTCCCAAGAACGAGGAGAAAGAAGATAGCCCAAAGCGAAAGGCCTACAACTAGAGCCAAGTAGACAGATAGCCTTGATGGGACTGGGGAACCAATCAGTCCCCAAGCAGGCCCAAGTATCGGTGATTAGACGTAGGGTTTGCTCCTTTCCTCTAGCCTCACCTCCCCTATCGCTTACCGTTAACTGCTACTACAGCTCCCAAAGATATTTTCCCGCTAAAGAAAAGCCGGAAATCGCATCGATACTGTCTTTGATTCTATCCTCTTTCTAAAGATAGATAAGCAAGGTTTTTCTCACTACTGGAAAGAAGCCAACCTATATAGCTTTTAAACGAGTTATAATCTCTTATTTATTTATGATTCTCTTTCATTATCAAACCTTAAGTATATTATTAACTTATTTACAATAAAGAAAATTAATATATATATATATATATATATATATATATTAACATGATCCAATGATTATTATGATTTAATAATTCTTTCACACACAATTACATTAAAATATATAGGAAGAAAATAAAGGGTTAACACCCAAATATTAGAGATTAATTTAGTTTATCATACAATTTGAGGTATATAGTAAGAGAATGAGGACTCTAATATTGTAAAAGCGAAAATAAGGACCCTTACATTTTTCAACTTCTTGTAGATGTTTTACAAATATCCTTTTTAGCTCTTTATATTTGTTTTATCTTTTCTTTTTTTAAATAGATACTGCTATTAAATTAAAAGATGAAAGTTGAAGTCCTAATCTAATATCACAAAATTTGTTTGAACTCATCAACAGTGTGCACGGTTTGATTATTTGTCTCAACCGAATTAACCAATTAGTTTTCGGTTAATTGGTTTGGTTTACTTTACATTTTTGGCTTTCTGTTCGGTTCGGCAAATTTTGCTTAATAAAACAACTTCAAATTTGGAATATTATTTTTTTACATAGAAATTCACCTATAGTATTAAAACAAAACCGTTCTTTCACATGTTCTTCAATTAGAGTAGACAACTAGGTACCAACCAATATTATTACCATTTATAGAGTTACTAACATAGTTACAAATATAACTTTAATTGCTGTATTAATGAGGTTTTTAAATATTTATGAATTATTAAATTTTGTTTATCGCGATTTATATCTTATTAATACATAAGATATGCTATTATGTATATTATTAAATTTAACTTTTTTGTTGTATTTTTTAACCATCCGTATATTGGACGGTCTACATCATAGTATATGAAATGAAGGTATAAATATAATAAATGAAGATATAAATAAGTAAAATGATGGTATAAAACATAAAATATAGGGATGAAAATTATAATATATGACAATATGAATGATTTAGTTTGGTTCAATTTCGATTAACTTATAGAAAAAAAAAGACTAGATAACCATTTTTGGTTAATTATGTGTTTTATGTTTGTTCGTTTAATATCCACTCAAACGTTTTATAACTAATTTAAGTCTAGAATGAATTATGTGAAATCTGCTCTTAACCTATGTAAATTTATTACTTTTACTGTCAACGTATATAATTCAATAATAGACATCAAATAAATTCAAAGGAAGGAATGTGAAATATGGGATACGTTTTTGTATAAAATCGGTTGGCCGACATCATTTTGTAAGTAATTGTGGTTGACGCGGTTAAGGAAATTTGCTTGACTTTTGAGGATGTGTCGCTTTTCCTTTTTTCCTCTTTATTCCAACATTCCACTAAACAACTCTTTGGAGGGGCTGTTAGTCGAGATCCCTACTTTATTAAGGAGTTGGCGAGGCGGAGAGCATCTTGTGCAGTTGATTTTATGAAACTCTTACCTTGCCTTAGGGATCCCCAGAGCGAACTCCTCCTGCTTAGGTCTTGCATGGGGGTTGCTAAGTTGCTTTTTGGGTTACGAACATGCCACCCCCATATGATGGATGATGCGATATCCTGTTTGATAAGGGCTTCGAGAAACCATCGAAGACATAGTTGTATGTGGAGGCCCGTTCTTTGGTGATCTTCAGTGGCGACTACCGATGCGCTTGGGGGGTTTAGGCCTTCTTTTGGCTCATGATGTTGGGGTTTATGCTTTTGTAGCGTCGATGGCTCAGTCTTGGAAGCTACAGAATCACATCTTAAGGAATAGCGGAGTTGTCGACCTGGACTCAGACTACGTGCAGGCCCTGGAACGCCTAAATGGCGCTCTCCCAGACTTTGACATTGGCGGTTTCTCTAATAAGGACACCGCTCCACCAAAGCCTCAAAAAACTTTGGCGAATGCCCTTTTTGGCAAAATCGCTCAGAGCTTGGGAGAAGTTTTTGGATTGCCCCCCCCCCCCCCCCCGACAGAAGGCGATTATTGAATGCTTACAAGGTCCTCATGCCCAAGATTTACTGACCGTTATTCCGATTGATGGCTTGGGCCAAAGCATGTCTGCGGTCGAGTATAGGGTCATTCTTAAGGACCATTTGATGGTCCCAATGTACCCAGAAGACGAAACATGTCCGATCTGCCGTAAGGCTTGCCTAGATAAATTCGGAGAGCATGCGGTTCATTGCAAGGAGATGCCTGGGTTCAAATACCGACATGATTGGGTGCGGGACGTTCTTTGGGACATCTTAAGGCGAGCTGGGATATCAGCTAATTAAAAGGAAGCCCCCTTAAACTTCCTTACCATGGAAGGGAGATCCACTCTACGACCGTCAGATTTGCTCGTCTTTGGCTGGGCCGGGGGAAAACACGCTTGTGTTGACCTCACAGGGGTATCTCCTTTAGCTGGTTTGAGGGATAATGGGTTTGTAGCTGGGCAAGCAATGAAAAGGGATGAAACGAAGAAGGTGGAGAAACATGCTAAAGCCTGCGAAGAGAACCAACATGTTTTTGTCCCTCTGGCTTTTGATACCTTTGGCTCCTTAGCACCGGAAGCTATCCTAACCAGGGTCCAACGGGTTGTGCATAGAAATGTGTCGACTCCAAAGGGGCAGGGGTATGCCTTTAGCAGGTTAGAGTTTGCAATTCAGAAAGGGGTGGCGGCGCAGCTTGTTGCCCGCCTACCTGCTATATTGATGTAATATCTATGTTTCTATATAATGAAAAATGAGTTTTATTTAAAAAAAAAAACCTATTATCCGATTACAATAAAGACAGGTAAACGTACAACAAGATACGCCGTATTCATTTTCGAATGGTAAAATTGATCATAGTGAATTTAAAGTTGTGGGTAATTACACAACATCAATGAATTATTGTGTACAAACTTATAAACGCATCTTTATGTGATAATATTTTGTAATGAAGCGCATGGACTTTAAAGTTTTGAGCAAATTGTTAACCATTCAAACCAACAAGTTTAGTTAAATAGATGAGAACTTAAATTACATTTCACCCCTTTTAAGTTTGTCAAATAGCGCATTAATAAACGCATCATGTTTTTCAGATCTTGCTTCTTCTCTCATCATTCGATGTTCTTCGCGCTCTCTCCACCTTTGTTCCAACATTATTCTTTCGTTTTCAATGGACTCCATCTTTTGTTTCCATTCCATCTCCTTCATTCTCCTCTCTTTTTCTTTTTCTTCAAATGCTTTCATCCATTGCATCTCAATTTGCATTTGTTGCTTCGTGAATTCGTCTAGTATCTCCTTCAAGTTATAAGAAGTGCTACTACCACTAAGATTGTTTGCAATGCTACTCTTTATAGCTTTGTTTTTCTTGGTTTTGCCACCATTCAACTTTTCTGGATCACTCTCTTCAATGTCATTTTCATAGTCATCACTTGAAGACAACTGCGTTGTTCTCTTTTTAGATCCGCTCACTTGTTCCTTTGCATCCATCCATAGCACATTTTGCATTCGAGCCTCAAATATCGCTTGCAAATCATTGAAGAACGGAAATTGTAGCCTCATAGCTTCATCTTCCATCATTTCACATCCCTAAAATTTTCATTCCAAGAAAGCAACCTTAGTTTTTACAATTACATATCATAAACATATATAGTCACTAGATGATTATGAAAACGAAAACTAGCTAGCTAGACGTACAGTATACATCAAATGACTTGAAGAAGGAAAACTCTAACAACTTATTCTTTAAAAACAGTTTCTGTTGCTAATTGAAGTATAATAACAAAAGGAATAGATATAGTCATTAAGAAATCTCCTATATATATCCAACAGATAAACTCCACAAAATTAATCAACCAAAATTACTATCTAGATCAGTCAAACTATTTGGAAAGTTATTATGAACAAACATTTGCTAACTGAAGTATGATGACATGTATGTATATATTGTGGTTGTATCCAAATTAATTTTATAATATAACAGTTCATATTATCAGATATATTCATATTTTTTAAATTAATATTATTTTACTATGCATAAAATTTATTGTTAACTAGCTTAAACACATAGCTTAAAAAAAGACAACTTTTTTAAAGAGGTAACAATTTTGCCTTTTAACTTGCATTTATGTGAGTTTTGTGATGATAATTTAAACAGTATAGCATGAGAAATTTATTAAATAATATAAGTACAAAAAATACGATGACCAATTATATTAATCAACGGAAAATGTAAAATATGGAAGATCAATATTCTCTAAGATATATGAGTAATTAGATATATATGTTAGACACTATAGCTTAACTTCAAATCTAGTAGTATGTGGTTTCAACGGTGAATTTGAATAAGTGTTGTTTGCAAAGAGAAATAGTGTTAAAATCACACACAACACGCAAATCTAGGGGTTTAAAGAAGATTTCCGAACGAATTTATCTCCTTCAAAACTCAAAACGAAGATCATTTGAAAGAGTAAATCAAACATCTTGTACAAATGGTTCGCATTCAATATACAAGAGGCAAAATACACACTATATGCGACAGTACTTAGTCGGTCTCAACAAACTATTGCTTCATAACGATTGTAGAAACACGATTGTTACTGTGTTAGTGTTTGGTGAATCTTTATGATTCATAACATAAATGTTATGTCTTTAAAAACTTTTACGTTTTCTTTTAGCAATAAAATCAAAAGAAAGAGACACT
The DNA here is from genome assembly GCF_021521415.1 of Bidens hawaiensis. NCBI lineage: Eukaryota > Viridiplantae > Streptophyta > Magnoliopsida > Asterales > Asteraceae > Bidens > Bidens hawaiensis. The sequence goes on from NW_027494958.1 coordinate 189,159, forward strand.
AAATGAGTAAAACTAGAATTTTCCACCCCAAAATTTATTTAGGGTTTGAAAGAAGGTAGAGTTCACGTGGGTTAACGAGTCCGGTCCTGAAAAGTGAAAACTCTGTCTAGGGTTTGAAAGAGGCTTGTTTAAGTCAAAAAGAAGGTACAAATAATATTATAGGGTTTGTAACAAAAGACTTAGCCACCAAACTCTTTCCCTGATCATAATCATTTTGCAGATTAAATCTAAATACCTAACACATAAACACAAAGTATATACACAAACCTTATAACGTGTTACAAGATTCTTCCATTTGGCTTTGCACTGCTCCGCACTGCGATTGTACCCGCTATCCATCATCTTTCTCGCCATTACTTCCCATAGGAGTTTATTACGCTTCGTTTCCGTAAAATTCTCATCCATTCCAGCGCGTATCATCAAGAAATCACGTGTTTCTTGGACACTCCATTGAAGAATCCGATCGCTGGTTATGTTTGGATCCGCACTGCCGACAATATGGTGAAGGTGTCCATGCTCCATATGATTATGAAAATCTATGGATAGCTAGTTTGAATGCAATTTGTTGGTTATTATGAGAGGAATTAAAAAGATAGGATGTGGAAGAAGCACAAGGCTTTATATGATAGATTTTGCCGTGTGTGTATGAATTCAAGGTGTGAAAATGGTTAATTGGACAGATACGAATAATATTTCTTCGTCAGGTGGTAAAATGAATGCAAGTTTGATTTTGTAGTTTTGTTGCGTTTTAAAAAAGGGAAACTATTAAAACGAAATGTGTTCAGATGCATTGTTTATGTATAATCAAAAATTCTATAATAGCCATTTTGACCACTAATCTTTCTAAGACTTACAATTCTGTATCTAAAATACCTGTTTTAACTTTTAATAACCCTATAAAAGCATGTTATGTGTAAGCAAAATGGTCAATCCATCTGTTTTAAAAAAAATATCCGACTGCTTTTGAAAAATCTGAGCAAATTAGTTAAACTAATATACCCTTCATTATTCCCCCCAATTCCCGATCCCAAAGAGTGAATCTCCGACCAATTAAATTAATATAATCACATTCTCTATTAAAAATCGGTATTTTTTTTAGAATGACGACTTCTTTTTATTTAGACTGTCACACACTTTAAATTGGAGAGTATCGTTTCCTACTCTGGCTAAACTATTTTGTCTAAATAGTGCCCAACGCTGGCTTCAGAATTTGACTTGAGTGTTTCCCCGGGAAACTATACCGCCGCCTGCCACTTGACAGCCGTTGTACCGCTACAAGAGCATAAATCTCTGGCGCAACACATGGTGGGACGAAATTCTCCACTTTGTAAAATGAAGAATAAAACTGGTCAAATTTTCTTTTAAAAAAGTTACTATTATAAAAATGGTCAGACCGACTGTTTTTCTATATACATGGAGTGATTTAAATGGCTAACAAAAGTAATCGGCGGTCATCAAAAACTCGTCAGATCTGACTCAATTCTAGACAGGACGGTTTAGAAGTGACCATCTTAAAGATTTTTTGAACAAGCTAGTGTTGGGTTTATGGAGGCTTAATTAGGTCTGGTAGAAGACATCTTTGTGGCAGATTAATTAAATAAAGACTAGTGGCAGGCTTGACCCATATTATTTAATTATGGCCTATTATTAGTTTCTTGGAGATTAAGTTGTAAACTCTAATCATGTATCTATTTATACTTATTCTTGTACTTGTAATTTCTTATCACGAGTGAGGCAGTAGCAATAATAAAATACCCTGGTTGCAGCTTGTGGACGTAGATCAGATTAGACCGAACCACGTTAAATTCTCATGTTCGTTTATTGCTTTCGCGTGTGTGTTCGGTTCATGTGTGCGTTTAATCCTACCAAGTGGTATCAGAGCTGGGTTACGTTTACACATCGGAGTACACATTCCTGAGAGAAAATATTCGTGTCAGACTTGGTTTTGTATTGGCAGCCGGCCGTACGTTTCATCGAAGTTGGTCACGGTATTTGAATCTCCTTTTCTTTTTTTTTTTTTTGTGTTTGATAAAGGACAAAAAGGAAAGAAGTAATGAAGGTGTTTTTTGTCTTATGTGAATGCATCACAGCCGCCACCATCACAACTCCTTCACCATATGTTATTTTGCAATTAATTATTGTTTGAATTAATTGTTTTGTGTTTGAGAATAACTACAGCCTGTGCTAACTTTGAACCATTCACTATCAATAATTGTTAACCATTTATTTGGGATTATTGATAAAGTTTAAACAAGTCGTAAATCCAGGAGTGATCTCTGTTCACTATTTCACGCTGCCACCGATCAGGGGTACAAATTTACGGTAGTTTCGCTGAATAGTTTGTCGAGTTCGTTCAAGGTTGTCATCGATTATTCCAGGTTCTGTTTTTTTTATTTGTTTGTTTTAGTTGGTTCAAGTAATACTGGTTGTATTGGTCGGTTTTGGAGTAGTAGGTTATCATATTTGGTTCTGGGGTTGATTGAGTTTTGGCATATTTACCGGGTAGTTTAGACATGTAGTTTTGTTTAACAGAGTTTAGTAGAACAACAATTAAGTAAAGGCCTGTGCCATTGTGTTCCTGTCTCTATTTTTATCTAGGTTTTTGCTTAGTCATTGTCATGGCAGAAGATGGAAAGGTTATTATACAGAAGTTTGATGGGAAAAAAGTTTGGTTGGTGGAAGATGCAGGTTGAAGCGCTACTTTGTCAGAAAGACTTGGATGTAGTGCTAGAAGATAAACAACCAAAAAACATGCCAAAAGCAGATTGGAAGAAGTTTGACAAGAAGGCTAGGGCTTGTATTACTTTCTATTTGTCAGAAGATGTGGCATTTAACATCATCAAAGAAACCACAGCCCGTGGTATGATGGATGCACTATCCAACATGTATGAGAAGCCTTCGACAGCAAATAAGGTCTACCTTATCCGGGAGCTAGTGACAACCAGAAGGAAAGAGGGTGGGTCAGTTACAACGCATATTAATAATCTTAATTCGAACCTCTCCTGCTTAGTTTCAATCGGTATTAAGTTTGATGATTAAGTTCAAGGTCTTTAGTTATTATCCTCTTTGCCCGACAGGTGGTCGCAAACAGTGACTGCGGTTTGTAGTTCGTCTACAAAAATTACTTTTGATGGGATTCGGGATTTGATTCTTGGAGAAGATTCAAGACATAGAAGTTCAGGTGAATCAGCAGGTAATATATTAGTCACGGAAGGCAGAGGTATGGGAAAACAACAAGGCAGTGGGAGCAGGAAGATGAGTCAATCTAGGACTCGTAAAGATATTGAATGCTGGGGTTGTAAATAGAAGGGACACTTTAGGAATCAGTGTCCGAATGATAAGAATGAAAAGAAAGAAGTCAACACTGCAGAAGAATGCCAAGAGGATGAGTTTTTAGTTCTTAGTGTTGATGATAATGTTGATTTCTGGGTCATGGATTCTGGTGCTTCATTTCATGCTACCCACAGCAGTGAAGCATTGCAGAATATGAAGGAAGGTGATTTTGGTAAGGTTAAACTGGCGAACAGATGTTCTTGATGTTACGGGCATGTGTGAAATGAATTTAGTTACTTCAGCCGGTTTATGGACCTTGAAGGATGTCAGAGTGATTCCAAGCTTAAAGAAAAAGTTGATTTCTGTCGGGCAGTTGGATGAAGAGGGACATGAGGTTAAATTTGGGAACAGGCAGTGTAAAGTTGTAAAAGGAAATCTTATCATTGCTCGAGGAAGAAAGAAGGGTTCATTGTATATGATTAGTTTATCGTCTGAGGGAGTGACCAACCCAGTTCAGAAGAAGACCAAAGTACGGTTCACAGAGTCTAGTTGGCAGAAGAAGGTTTGTGTTGCAGGAGATAAATCCAGAGCCACAGGTCAGATTCAGGTTGAACGTGCTAGAAGAGGTTCAGAAAAACCAGTAAGAGGTTTTCGTGGCAGTGGGAGCACTGGCAGTCAGTCAGTAAAAGCTTTTGCCAGAGTTGCCAGACAGTGGGTTAAGAGAACCAGTATTTCAGCGGTTAAAGTCTCTCCAGAAGATTACCTGCTTAATATGGAGAGTGTTGTTTGTTCTCAAGGTATTCCAGGATTTGGCAGTTCGTGTAAGTGGGAGCCGATAGGGACAGAGAATGAGTCATTGGCAGTTGTAGCCATGACTGATGTGTTGGAGCTCGGGGGAGCTTAAATGGGAGTTCATGTTAATTGATGAGAAGGCAGATGCAACCTGGAAAACAAGGAAGATTACAAGAGGTACAAGCAATCATCGGTAGGCAGTTTGAAGATTATCAAGCCTCCAAGTGGGAGATTGTTGGGTTTATGGAGGCTTAATTGGGTCCGGTAGAAGACATCTTTGGGGCAGATTAATTAAATGAATACTAGTGCCAGGCCTGACCCATATTAATTAATTATGGCCCATTATTAGTTTCTTGGAGATTAAGTTGTAAACCATAATCATGTATCTATTTATACTTAGCCTTGTACTTGTAATTCCTTATCACGAGTGAGACAGCATCAATAATAAAATACCCTGCTTGCAGCCTGTGGATGTAGATAAGTTTAGAGTGAACCACGTTAAATCCTCGTGTTCGTTTATTGCTTTCGCATGTGTTTTCGGTTCGTGTGTGCGTTTAATCCTAACAACTAGGTGATTAATCTTCAAAATTGGTTAGTCAACTTGACCATCTTGAGGATTTTCTTTATATATATTGTGCAAATATGTACTACATCAAATTAAAGTTATAATATATAATGGAAGAAAGCAAATGACTTCTGAGTTTGTTTGGCGTCTACCCTCATTTTCATCTTTTTACGCGGAGTCCTTGATATTTCTTTATGTAAATTAACTTTTTCAGTTTAAAAAAGTTAACTTTCTAATTTTTTTTTTACAAATATAATAATATATAATATTTCTGACCAAAATCAGAATTATAAATATCTTATTAATTAAAAACAAATCAACATTAATTAAAAATATAGATATACTTTGTTGAAAAGTAAAAAAAGGTATTAAAGTTTATTTAATTTGTTAATCATAAAACAACTTAGATCATGTAACGCTGAGTTTCTTATGATCGTTATTTTAAGAAACTTAGATAATATAGAATTAAAAAAAGGTGTGCGTTCTAATTATCAGCTGGCCTTCTAATATTCCTCCTCGTTAATTTTTTGCCTGCCCATATGAGTTTAGGGTTTATTTTCACTTCAGGATTTCCTAACGATATGAAGAATTATACTAGGATATTAATTTCATCTTATGCGGTTTCAATTCATTCTTGTAAGCCTTTGAGTCTAAAATTAACCAAATTACAGGTTCAACAGTCGCCAAAATCAAAGAGCCAAAAGCAGCCGGTATCGACGACACGAAAATCGTTTCAAATCAATTAAAGTTCGTTAATCCATGTTTGTGTAATAGTTTGTTTTTAATAGGTCGCGACAACTCTCAACTTTTTTTCATGTTCCTAATAAAAGTTTTTCAGATTTTGTATTAAAAGTACAACTTTTGTATAATTATGAACTAGTAGTATACTCGCGCGATGCTGCGCTGATGACAATATGTTTAAACAGATTTTTAGTAGTTACAACCTTTTAAACATATAACATGATAAAGTTTTTTCAAAAAATGCATATTACTTTTTGTATGTTACAATTACTATACGAATCATTAAAACCAAGTTTTATATGATCGAAACTCATTTTGCGAGAGCATTTTGACCTAAACTAAATCTATTATGGTAGTCATGGTTATTTGGTAAGTCTTTTAAAACTTTCATGCACAACCAAAGATTTAATGTTCACTCACAGGCAAAACTGATAATTTCTTCAAATGACCAGAATTTGTTTTGCATACAATTAATATGACCCGAACCAAAACCTATCTTTTTAAAGATGAATCGAACGCATTATGCTTACAATATGTTTTAACCAGAATCAAAGTTACAGTTTATTTTTAATGTCTCAAACTCATTTTACTTATTACCCATCTTAATCTGAACAAAACTTTATTTTTTTATAATGACCCTTTTGGCTTACATCCCATTATAACTCGAACCCGTTTTAACATATCAAAGTCCTCGATCGTTAACCCGGAAGAATAAAAATATTAAAAAAATGATCGAAACTCATTTTACTGGGAATTTTGACCTGAACCAAATCTACTATGTTAGTCAAGGTTATTTGGAAGTCTTTTGAAATCTTCATAAACGACCAAAGATTTAATATCCACCCAGATCCAAAATTGATATTTTTTTAAATGACCTGGATTCATCTTGAATATAATTGTTTTGACGCAAACCAAAACCATTTTTTAAGATGTCGAACTCATTATGCTTATAACATGTTTTAACTAGAACCAAGATTGACAACTTTTTATTTCTTAAACGACTCAAACTCATTTTATTTATTGCATGTTTTGGCCTAAACAAGATTTTAAACTTTTTTTTTATGATGACCTAAACTTATTTGGCTTACATCCAGTTATAACTCGAAGGCATTTTGACCTGTCAGAGTCCTCAATCGTTGACCCACAACAATTAAATTATTTTAAAGAAAATGATCAAAACTCATTTTGATGGCATTTTGACTTGAACCAAATTTGATATTTTTATAAATGACACGAAATCATTTTGGTTATAAGTTTATAACATGCGCACCAATATTCTTACATTGGAACGTCGACAAAAATAAACACGTCGTGATTGTATGTTTGAAATCTAATAAAACGTATTATATTCAAAGATATGAATCAAAATCAAATTAAGGAAAAAAAATATATGATTATATGGGTAAACTTAAGGGGATTGAAAAGTAATTATTAATTAAATTTATAAAAGTTGAGTATAGTTGAAGGGTTAAATTTGTAATTATATTTTAGATTCATAATTGCATATTTGAGTTGTACTATTATGCTTAATTGACTTGTACATTATAATTAACACCTCAAAATAAAACAAAATTTACGTAGAAATGTCAACAAAAATAAGCATATTGCAATGGTAAGTTCGTTTTGATTTAAGAAACAATATATTAAAAAATATTTAAGAAATAAAAAATTTAAATGAATTTGTCAATTAAATGGGTAAAGATGGAGAGTTTATGTGTAACTACCTTACAAATTACCAAAGTTGTATTAAAGTTGAATGATCATTTTTGTAACTATTTTCTAAAGTAAACATTCTTAACCGTACATGATGCCAAAAATACTATATTGCCCTCAAAATTTCAAAATTTTTATGCATTAGTGATTGTATTTTATGCATTATTGATTTTATCTCTTAAAATTTAAGAGGTCATTCATTCATGCTTTATATATAGTATAGATGATCTTATACATCGTTACCATAAATATGTATGGACTAAGATTGTTGAAAAGGAAAAAGAGACGTGGTCGAGAGATTGTGTTTACTACTTGGTGGTTCATTTGGAGAACTCGAAACGAGGTTATTTTTGGCTCCCGTGAAGGTTATAGAGATCTTATTTTTAATTCCATTGTTTCGGTTTATTTTTTATGGATTTCATCTCGTAATGTTGAGTTACATTTGAACTGGGTAGAGTGGCTCAGAAACCTTTTGCTCCATGTATAATTCTTGTCCTTCGGGTTAGGCTTTTCTAACCCGAAGTTTTGTTATTTCGAGTTTGCTTTTCAAAAAAAAAATATTCCGCTTCAGTTTGAGTGGGAAGCTGACGAACGCTTATACTATCTTGAAAAGTTGTGAAGATTTATCTAGGCAAGGCTTTTACGAAGATATCGGTGTACTGAAATATAGATGGCACGGGAAGGATGCGGATAAGACCGAGACATAACTTTTCTCAGACAAAATAAATTTCAATTTCAACATGTTTTGTTCGTTGATATTGTATCGGATTCTAAGATAGGGAAAGAACTAAACAACAAAGATGCTGTCATAATAAACAATCGTCGGCTTAGATAAATGGGTATTTAACTTGACCAGTAGGTTACGTAGCCAAGTAGTTTCAGCGACAGCGTTGGCCACCCTTCGGCACTATGCTTCAGCGCTCGATCTCGAACCAAGGGCTGTCGCTTTGACGACTAAGAAACTAAATTATCTCCCAAAAACATGCAATATCCCCACGCTGACCGTTTAGAGTCATCTCAGCCACCCCAACCTGCATTTGAGTACGGTCATAACTCAAGTGTCTTAGACGGCATAAGCCAGATCCTAAAGTCAATAGTGCTACTGATATATTCAGAATAATCCGTTTCATAAAAAAAGACCAGACTCTCGAGGATCATGCATAAAGAGATAAACCCGTTAGACCGCATAAGTATTGTTGAGCCTCGTAAATATAAGGGATTGCAAATGTACTGGCAAGAGCACGATATTCGGAACCAACATGTAACTGGTTCCCGTCCTTAGCGCTGAGTTTAGAGAAGGTGTCTACTGGTGTCGCCCATGGTTTGCATGATGTCATATCCGCATAGTCAATAATTTCCTTAGCATATGCAACTTGAGACAAAAATAACCCATTATGATAATCGGTAATAGTGATACCCAAAAAAATGGTGTAAGGCCTTAAGATCACTCATGGAAAATTCTTTTGAGAGTGTGTTAATAAGTTAGGACCCGATGTGGTAAGAATTATATCATCCACATAAAATAATAGGCATGCGATAATGCAGAAGTCCGCCGTCTAACCTGTTTGCAGAAAAATAAAAGGGACGGTGGAGACTTGTCGTTCCCATTCAAACCATCACCAAACACGATCGTAGTCATTATCTTCTTCATCATAAAAACGTTGACCACCATCATCCTCATCACTTACCACCAGTCACTATCATACACCACCATCTCCACTACCGCAAACGATACCGTCTCTGGTCACAACTCCATCTAAAGCAATTACGGTATGTTATCTCTCATTCAATTTTTAAAAAATCGTTCATAGCTTGAATTATGGTTAGGCTTACTATTTTTTTTCTTATTTAGTTTCAATGACTTTGATTCGTTTTAAAAAATGAAATTGATAAGTTTTGGGCCAATTAACTCAACCCGATCCAAACACTTATAAATATTACATCTTAATTCAAACGGGTCGTGTTTAAGTTTAAAAGTCGCGTTAAACTCATTAACCCAGTTCGCCTGATTTTTCTACTTAACAGAATAGGTAGCGGACTATTGCGGGATGACATGCGGTCTATGTTGAACCTAGAAAAGAACTGACAGCCAAAAACCAAACAATGATGGTTCAAACATATGTTGTTCTCCGTTAAATTTTTTGTCAAACTACAACTCCTAAACAACGACTAGTAAAGTGTTGATATAAAAGAATTGAAGACATAACAACTATTCTACAAACTATTGAAGATCTAAAAGACTGAAGATAAACAAGTGATGGTTCATACATTAGTTGTTTCAACAAAGATTAGTAGTTTTAATAGGATCTTTAATAGAAAGTTGTTGTATGAGTTCCTCAATAGTTTGTAACAGAACTGGTTAGATGTCGTTTTCACCTTTAGCTCATCAATAGTTTAACACTTGTATAAAATGAAAAAGAGAGTCTCTTCTTCATTAAAACTTTACACATCACACATTCACTTGATCAGAGTACCTTTGTACTTAACTTCAGTGAATGACGAGCTAAGGTTGATGGGGAGCAATAGATTGTAAGCATTCAATTATAATTAATACAAAGCTGTTTTTCATTACAAAACCTCTTATGGCTTGATTTTCGCTACTTATTAACTTTCATAATACTAATTGATTCATAATTCATTATGGATTCAATTAAAGTGATACTAATCCAGTCAAATTTTTAGATCAGTTGTTTACTATTCTATTGTTGAAACTTGTGTTCATGGTTTCAAGTTTAGTTATGTATTTTGATCCCAACAATTGGTATCAGAGCTTCGGAAATCTGAAATTAACTTTTAACAAAAACTCTGTTGTATATCTTTGTTGTTGTTGAGAAACCTGTAAAACTGATATCATGTGATTTGTCACACCCCAACCTAAGGCGGAAATGCTGGGGCGTGGGCTGATTGCTCACAGCTCTCAAGGTACTGTCATGCAATAATAAAGGTGAATATATATTAATTTTTATTAAATATTCAAATAATTCAATTATAAAGTATGAAATCCATAATCATACAACAATATAACTTATATCACAAATGATCTTGATTAAAATTTTTTTAACTTAAATTCTTCACTAAGTCTTCACCAAATCTTGCAACTAATTCGAATAATAACCTGCGTATGCGTATAAAATAGAAAGGCTTGTCAACAACACATGTTGAGTGAGTAAATCAACAGTGTAAGACACTACAATAATAATATATAATAAATAAAGAAAAATGCAAGCTATCTGTGAGATAAACAATTTAACCGAATGAGCAAGTAAATATGTTGTCGGTAAGGTCGATGCTAGATGAACTGGACGATGGCTAACACGACGGGCGTTTGATTATTCTGGTATGAGAATATGTTGGACCTCTCCGAAATGTATTTAAATAAAGCAAGTAAGCAAATAACAAGTTAGGCATAAACTGATATACACACAAGGATTAAACAGCGGCGGTCCTGAATACTAGATGATAGTTAAATACGGTAAATACGCATATGCCCCCAAAATATTTAAAATAAATAAAAAGGGGAGTGATTACTCACCTTAAGAATTAAGCAAGAGACATGATACGTTAGGAAAACAAAAATTGACTTGGAATGAGAGGATTAGACATGTTTTGCTAGATCTAAACCTCTTAGAGGACATGGTTGAGGATAGGAATTCTTGGAGACTTAGAATTAAGGCTAAGGATTTATAAGGAAAAAACACTACCTTAGAGGTTTTTCTTTTACCTTATTTTGGTCACACACCATTATGTTTTTCTCTTTTCATATATTTCTATATTTTTATCTATACATGTATTGGTATTATTAATTTTACTACGTGCTATTATCAATTCTGTCAGGTCCCCGATTTCAGCTGGATCTTACATAATCATGTCATAACTCACACAGATTAATGTGCCGACAAGAGAGTTAATGACGGGTTGCTATATTTTGAAAGATTAATGTTTGTTAAAGGCGGAATCAATAACAAACATGATAGTTGCAATTAATAATCTAAGGTATAAAGAACACACAGGATTCACTCAAAAAATTTCCATATATATAATATAAAATCATACAAAGTGGATAATCGATTTGGGATTTAAGGAATCCTAGGACAGCCGTCACACAATATTCTCTCTCAATAAATGTGTCTGTCTATCCTTATCCATGTGTCTTGGGCGGCGTGCCATAAAACATTCTATTTATAGGCCTGCCACCCTATGACAGCTGTCATTCATTCTAGAAACCCTAAATACAACGTACATATTCAAAATTACATATTCAAAATAAACTAAGTGTAAAACAAGTTTTCTGGGTAGGCTTTTCATCAAACTTCTCATTCCGAGTACGCTGTGTACTCTGCCATCCTTCATGACTTGGTAACATAGAAGTGTGCCCGAGATCAGTTTCTGGATAGACTTTTCTTGAAATTTTACCAAGTAAAATACTCACCGGGTATACTTCAGTCATCTTGGCTTTGTCAAACTTTGCCCGACAAGTCCTTACGAGCAACCTTGTTCTTCAATGATCCATTTCAACTCTTTGCTATAAAGTAACTTATTTGCAAAGTGTACTCGGGAGTATAATACCTTGCTTGAGTTGAACCTTGCCCGATGTTACTTAGAGATATTCCAATTTCATCAAGCCTACTTGGATCATATTTATTAATGAATACCTTGCCCGGTCTTCCAATCACTTGGCCTCTTGGACTTGGTTAACCAAACCTTACTCGGAAGAGTAATATACTTGGTTCTGAAGAACAGACTTGCTTGATACAGTGAACCATGCCCGGATTTACATAAACTAGTGTACCTTTCCCGGCAATGCACTAATTTGCAAACTCTGCTCGGATATCCACTAAAGAAGACTACTTGAAGTAAACCTTGCCCGATAGACAAAATATCGTACCCGGCTAAGTAAAAGCTTGCTCGGATGTCTAAGGTGTGCCCGGATCCATACTTAGCAAATTCTGAGGAGGTTGAGAAGATTCCAATCTTCCATGTACTTCATTTAGGTCAAATCTATTACTCAACAATCTCCCCTTATGTCAATTTCTTGACTCAACAATCTCCCCCTAGATTGGAACACCTCAGCTGACTCAAAACACTTCTATGGTTACTTACACTTGGTCAAAATAGCTTTCATCTTGAAAATATTAAGGGCTTGGTAGTGAGTGTGACTTTCTGGTATTGCCAAGTCCCTTATATCCATTAGATCTTCATTGTGCAGGCAGGTTAAGTCTTCATCCTTTTTAATGATCCCCAGAATTTTTCCATCCGAATTCCTCAGTACAAAATGATTATCATTCTCTTTTAATTCAATGTCAGCTATAATCCCAGTTTTCTGTACTGTGTAATTGGGGCGTCTCATTCTTCTTCCCAGACTTATACATGTATTCAAGTTGGACAATGGATTCTCATCTCTGAAGGTCATCTGAAAGTCTCTTTCAGCTATGTCCATTCTTTTCAGCTTTGCAGTCCTTTTTGACTTGTGAGACTGAATCAACCTCCAGCTCCTCTTTTCTTTTAAGAATTTGAATCCTTTTCCAGCTTCTTCATACAAGTATTTTGACAGATCATTCATCTGTCTACCTGCCATTTTGCTTCTGTCTCTGTAATCATACAATCTGAGAGTGGCCATTCTATCCAACTGTTCTTCATTGTAGTCACGAAAGTCACTCCTAACCACAATCTCTCTCAGCAATCTGCTTTCCATAATCAATTTTAAAGATTCAGTAACTGAGTCAAAGTACAGTTCCCTAGGAAGATCCGCATCAGACTGTGGTCTTGTTGTTCTTTGTTGTGCAGAACTGCTTGACTCACCTCTTCCTCCTTGACCTCTTCCTCCTTGTGGAATTCTTCTTGAAATAGGAGGTCTGAAGGGAATGGACTTCTTTGGTTTTTCAGGCCTCAAGTTAAAAACATTAATGTATACAGCCTCTACCATCTCTGTTGGTAGATTGGCAAGTTCAACCACATTGTGTCCTACTGCTTTAAGTTCTTTTAAAATTTTATCCATGTCAGGAGTTCTTGCCAATCCAGCAGGTACAAACCTACCATCAGCATACTATCTTGGGTTCTCTCCTTCCCTTAAGGCTTTCTCCCATTCATTCTTTTGAAGATAAAAGAGGGTCTTCAAATCTTCCTTTTCCAAGACATTGAAGCCTGCTTCAGTCATTCCTCTTTGATTTATCATTATGTTTCTTAGAATGTTTATCATTTCTTCATTTTCCCAAGGGAGAAATGGTTCATCCTCAGGTTCAGGCTTAGGTTCCTCTGGGATGGGTGTTTCAACCGTAGGCACTTCATCTGGTTTTTCCTTTTCAGCCTGTTTCTTTTGTTTCTCCCTCAAAGTTTGGATTCTTCTCTTCTTTGCTTGAGGTTCATCAGTTGGTTCAGCCTGTTTGGCAGAGCTCTCAGTTTGGACCCTCTTCAGTTTTTCTTTTCTTTTCAGTTTGTTGAATTGGTCTAACACTGATTCTCTTGATAGATTCTCAACAATCTCAGGCTTCATACCTCTTTCCAGTAAATAACCACACATGCCTTCAAACTTTTTCTTCAACTCCTCCATCTTTTCCAGTTTCTCATTTTCTATGACAAACTGAAAATTTTTCTTACTTTTTTCAGACACTCATCACGACTTGACTCAAATTTTCGGGACGAAAATTCTTTAACATGGGAATGATGTGACAATCGTCAATTCCAGGTTAACTCCGTTAACTCAACTCCGTCAATTCAAAGTTAAGATCATTGAATCTATAACGCACACTTCATTACATTTAAACTAGGGTTTAAATGACGCTTAACACTTACTACATGTGTAGTCTTTCGGGAGTTGCACCGAAACGCAAACGAGTTGACGCAAATGATCGGTGAATAAACAAAAAACGTCAAAACAATAATTATGTGATAATTATGTGTTAAATTTATGTGTTATGTGATAACATGGTTATAAACGTTAACTCAAGACGTAAACTAGTTATTTAAGTCAGAAAAACAACAATTGAAAGCGGAGGGGCCAAAGTGTAACATAGTATTCTATAAATATATCATTAACAACCAAACCCTAACTTATTATTATTCTTCTCCCTAACCCTGATCGGAAACCCAAGCCCCCCTCCCCTTGGCTGCCGTCGACATACACTCACATATACACCATCAATTCAAGCTTGTGATTGAAGAATTAGGTGCTAGGAAGGTATAATCGATTATCCTATACATCCTTATTACTTGATTTTGATGTTTAATGGGTTAATTGAAAACCCTAGCTGCCGATTTCATGTGTACATATAACCAATATGATTGTTGTTGATTTGTTAATGATTTGATAACTAGATTGAATATTGCTACACGTTAATTGTTGTGTCTTTGATTTGAGTTCAAACAAAAACCCTAATCATGTATGTAATGTGTAATTGATGTGCATGGATGGTGTTTATGGAGTCTAGAGTGTTATATGAATGCATGATAGTTCATAGATTGTTAATATGTTGAGTTTGGATGCAAACAGTTTCTGGACAGAATGTTTTATTGATGTTTAAGTGACTGTAACGAAGTGTAAATGTGAAAATTGGTTGAGATTATTGGTACTACAGTAAACTAGGTTAAGTCTAGTTTCTATAGAGTATAAATTTGTAATTTTTGGACAAGTAAAGGTTAACTTTTATGATTTTACAAAAACGTTGTGCAAAGCTGAGCTGTTAGACCTGCTGGTAGGTTGTTTTGTAAATGTTATATCTCATGAACTACGAGACCAATTTGGTTGGTTCCACTTCTGGAAGTTGACTTATTGAGTTAGGAACCTAACCTAAGTGGTCTTGCATTTATTGGATTTTTCGTTTAACGGGAATTGCAAATAACATTCTGTTACGCATGAATTTGATTGTTATGAGTTTGATGTAATGATTGATTGTGAGAAAAATATGAAGAATAAAAATATAATAAAATATGTTCTGGAAACCTAAGACATATATGCTTCTGTGATGATTTTTGGTAAATTAATTGAGATGCTATGATCGGTGGAATAGTACAATCTTTCAAGTAGAATTTCTGTCTCGGTGAAACTAGCTGCTGAGTTTTTGTGAAAATGCATGAAACATTATACTTGCTAATTTATTATCGTGTTTTGACCAAATTGCCCTTGAGGGGAATGATTGCAAGTTAATTATCGTGTTTTGACCAAATTGCCCTTGAGGGGAATGATTGCAAGTTAATTATCGTGTTTTGACCAAATTGCCCTTGAGGGGAATGATTGCAAGTTAATTGTCGTGTTTTGACCAAAATGCCCTTGCGGGGAATAATAGCTAATTGATTGTAATGATTTTACCAAATTGCCCTCGTGGGGAATAGTTGCTAGTTAATTGTTATGTGTTGACCAGATTGCCCTTACGGGGAGTAATTGCTAGTGATGTACTTTATTAATACGTGAGACGTAAATAATTGCTTACACGTGTAACGTATCACAAATACACTTGTTAAAGTCACACACGATTCACAAACGAAACACGAAACATGTTATGTGCATAGGTATTATGTGCCGGGTCTAGAGACTCGATAATATTCCGACACTTAGAAAAATCTCTTTGTTGTTTTAGAACGCTAGAGAGAGTTTTTCTGTGACGCACATCTTGGTGATTTAATTTGGGAATTTCTTCGCAAACAGTGAGTTTCACTTTCCCCTTTTAAACTCTTTAAACGCTTTTCTCTTGGGTGAGATATCATACTCCGAACGCATTTTAGATTTTGTTAATATAGATTATATATCACTTGTAAAGACTAAGTGGCAAACGCGTAAACTAAAGTCCTTCATAACATCGAACCGGTTAATATTTGGATAATAGCGAGTCACTGTTGAGTAGTACTACTGGGTTTGACAAACCCCACCCAACACTAAACTCGACTGGAGGTCGAGCGGGTGTAATCTTGGCTAAACACATACCATGGTCTGGATGACCTGGTGGCAAGGCAAATTGATAAACAGTCAGCTTCGATGTTGAACACTTAGTAATACTTGCTTTATAGGCTAGCTACCTATAGATATATAATTGACATAACACTATCTGGTAACGCAAAACGCTTAACGCAAAACGCTGTAACGCAAAACGCTGTAACGCACAACGCTTAACGCAAAACGCTGAACGCAAACGCTAAACATTTATTTTTATATAAACTTGTGAACTCACCAACCTTGTGTTGACACTTTTAGTATGTTATTCTCAGGTAGCCGAGGCGGGGCGCGCGGTTTAGGAACATGCATTGCTTGAAAACGCTTTTGTTATGCAAACTTATTTTTAACGGTTATCATTGGTTTTAAGTCGTCCTGCGTGACGCAACTTTTGGTTAAAGGTTTTTACGCTTCCGCATTTAATTACTCGTAAACGTTTTCATGGTTTTGAAACTATGTTTTATGGTTTGATTATAACTGATGATTCCGATCCTGTTAGTTCACACCCTCTGACGGTAAAACTCCGTTAGTGGATTTTGAGGGTGTGACAGATTGGTATCAGATTCGTTGGTTATAGCGAACTAGAAGCTGCATGCATACTAGACTATAACCGCGACGACCCATTAGTTATAATGATACGCACTGCATAGGTTTGTGTAGTCTTGTCACCTTATCTCTTTACCTCTTTCACTCATACGCGCGCGAATACACGGCTTACCTGTAGGAATGTCGACACCGCCAACCTCATCATCATCTGATCCGATGACTCATGCTCACGGGAAGGAACCGCAGTTACCTACCGCATCGCCACCCCGAGTAGTCCCGGAACTCGAAGCTCCCGCACCGAAGAGGTACCGCTTATCCGGAGGCATATACGAAAACGACGTTAGCTGGGATTGGTACCCTAACATGATTAGACGTATGGTCTATCGCGAGCAAGTTCCCCCGTTACCTCACCCGAACCATCCTGCTTATCCCAACACCCTACCACCCATAACCGAACCTGTAGCGAGTTCTCGTAGCTGTTGTTTCATGTTTGGAGCGTGATGTGGGTTACATGCGCTATACGAGAGCCAACGTTTCCGGACTGTTAAAAGACGGAACCGAGACTAAGGAGGAGATTGCCCACATGGCAGCGGCAATGAAGGAAATGCAAGAGGCTAGTGATCAACAGATGAAGATCAAGAGAAAGATGCAAGCCGAGATGATAGACTTGCAAGAGCAACTCCATGTAGCAAGGACCCGAACCGAGATAGCTCTAGAGCGTTGCGATGTCTTACAAATGCAACTTGCTCAGAACGCAGCCGAACCTGAGGCAGAGCCTAAAGAGGAACCTGAAAAAGATCCCGAAGAGGAGCCCGAGGAGGATCCCGAGGAGGAACCTGAAGAAGAACCAAAGGAAGAACCGGCTGAGGAGGAGGCACACTCAGAGGTGTCCTCAGACGATGACATCTAGACACGGTAGTGGTAATATCAACTTGACTGCAGCAGAACTCCAAACTCTGCTGAACGACCATGCAGCGGCCGCTTTAGCCGCACATATTCAGAATCAAGCTAGAGGTCCAAGTGGAACGTGTACCTTCAAGAACTACCTTGACTGCAAGCCCAGTACGTTCAAGGGCACCGAGGGAGCTATAGGCTTCTTGCGTTGGGCTGAGAAGGCCGAGTCGGCATTTGAGATGTGCAATTGTCCCCCTGCTAGTAGGGTCAAATTCGCTGCTGGAACACTTGAGGATTCTGCCCTCACTTGGTGGAATTCGAACGTGCAGATCCTTGGATTGGAACTGGCTAACGCAATGAACTGGGAGGAGTTCAAAAACATGATGCGAGAGGAGTAGTGTCCGAGAGAGGAGATTTCGAAGTTAGAGTCAGAATTTTGGTCACTGAAGATGGTGGGCTCGGAAATCGAAGCCTACACTACCCGTTCGCACGAGTTAGTGGTGATGTGTCCGCGGATGGTAGATCCGCCGAGTAAGAGGATTGAAATGTACATTGATGGGTTAGCACCGCAGATTCAGGGCATGGTGACGTCTTCCAGACCAGCCACCATACAACAAGCGATCCGTTTAGCTCACAAACTGACGGATCAGGCTGTGACCCAAGGTGCGTTACCACCTAGGGGTTCGACCGTTAAAGCCCGTGACAACCAGAGTAACGACAATAACATCAACAGCAACCCGAACAGCGGGAAGAGGAAGTTTGACAACACCAAATCTTCATCCTCGAACCTCCCACAGCAACAACACTACCGTAAGCCCGAATTCACTCGAAGCTTTAACACTCAGAATCACAACAACAACAACAACGGTAGCGGGCAGGTTTCGAGCGGATATGCTGGGAAATATCCAAAGTGCAACAGGTGCAACTATCATCATGTTGGTCAGTGTGATCGTGTCAAGTGTCAAAGATGCGGAAAGATGGGTCACCAGGCGAAAGAATGTAGAGGAGACCTTGCGGCAAAGGGTGCTCCTAAACCACCTATGACGACGAAGGGATGTTTCGAGTATGGCAGGAAGGTCATTTCAGGAAAGATTGTCCCAAGCTGAAACAGAACGACAACAATGGAGGTAATGGAAGTGGCAGTAGTGGTGGAAGCAGTGGCAAAGGAAGAGCTTTTGTAATTGGGTCGGGTCAAGCCCGCAATGATCCGCACGTAGTGACTGGTAAGTTCCCTGTGAACGATTGTTTTGCTTCTGTATTGTTTGACACTGGATCTGATAGAGTTTTGTTTCGAAAGCCTTTAGCCAACTCTAGACCTAACTCCAACCCCGTTAGACGCTAAGTTTCCTGTTGAATTAGCTAACGGTAAAACTGTAGTAACGACTCATGTACTTGCGGGATGTAAGTTGAAACTGTCAGGTCATGTCTTTGACATCGACCTTATTCCTTTTACGCTTAGTTGTTTCGATGTCGTCGTCGGCATGGACTGGTTATCCGAGAACCGAGCGGAGATTATATGCCATGATAAGATAGTCCATATTACCACCCCCTTCCGGCGAGATCGTTTCGGTCCGAGGCGAGAGAAGCGGCATGACCACCAGCGTCATTACCCTTATGAAGGCGCAGAAGTATCTACGAAAGGGTCATCCGGCAATTTTGGCGCAGATTGTTGAGAAACCCGCGGAGGAGAAGCGAATTGAAGATATACCAGTTGTGCGAGATTTTCCGGAAGTTTTCCCGGAGGATTTGCCCGGACTCCCTCCTGTACGACAAGTCGAATTCCAAATCGAGTTGACCCCCGGTGCAACACCCATAGCACGAGCCCCGTATCGGCTCGCACCGGCGGAGCTTCAGGAACTGTCCACTCAGTTGCAAGATTTGTTGGATAAGGGTTTTATCCGACCTAGCTCATCGCCGTGGGGAGCCCCTGCCTTGTTTGTCCGAAAGAAAGACGGGACTTTCCGAATGTGCATCGACTACCGGGAGTTGAACAAAGTGACGGTCAAGAACCGTTATCCATTACCCCGAATTGATGATTTGTTTGACCAGCTTCAAGGATCGAGTTACTACTCAAAGATCGATCTGCGATCCGGTTACCACCAACTGAGAGTGCGCGAAGAAGATATCTCAAAGACGGCTTTCAGAACACGGTATGGTCACTACGAGTTTTCGGTTATGCCTTTTGGCCTAACCAACGCACCAGCCGTATTTATGGATCTCATGAATCGATTATGCAAGGCGTACCTCGACAAGTTTTTGATTGTGTTCATTGACGATATCGTATACTCCAAGAACGAAGCTGACCATGAAGAACACTTAAGGGTAATTCTGGAGTTATTGAAGGAGGAACAACTGTATGCTAAACTCTCGAAATGTGAATTTTGGCTTCGCGAGGTTCACTTTTTAGGACAAGTGATCAACGAGAATGGTATCTATGTCGATCCCGGTAAGGTAGAGGCCATCTAAAACTGGGAAGCACCTAAGACTCCGACTGAGGTACGACAATTCCTAGGACTGGCCGGCTACTACCGACGTTTCATCGAGGGATTTTCAAAGATTGCTCAACCCCTCACCGCTTTGACTCACAAAGGCACTAGGTACAATTGGGGTGACGCGCAAGAATCCGCTTTTCAACTGTTGAAAACCAAGCTTTGTAGCGCCCCTATTTTAGCCCTCCCCGAGGAACGGAAAATTTTGAGGTACACTGTGACGCATCTATACAAGGTCTCGGTTGTGTGCTGATGCAACTCGAGAAGGTTATAGCCTACGCCTCTCGACAACTACGGGTTCACGAGAAGAACTACACGACCCACGATTTGGAACTCGGAGCTGTGGTGTTTGCTCTTAAGATATGGAGGCATTACTTGTACGGTACCAAGTTTACCATTTACACCGACCACAAGAGTCTCCAGCATATCTTCGATCAGAAGGAGCTGAACATGCGACAGCGTCGTTGGTCGAGTTGCTTAAGGATTACGATTGTGCCATCAAGTACCACCCTGGCAAGGCCAATGTAGTTGCCGACGCCCTCAGTAGAAAAGAAACCGATAAACCCAGACGAGTGCGAGCATTGCAACTCACAATTCATGCCAGCTTACCCGACCAGATTCGCGATGCACAACTTGAAGCTTTGAAAGATGATAATCTTCCATCAGAACTCATGCGGGGCATGGACAGACAACTTGAAACCAGACGGACGGGGTCCGATATTTTGAGAACCGGATTTGGTTCCACGATACGGAGAGTTGAGAACTCTAGTGATGGACGAAGCTCACAAGTCCCGATATTCTATCCACCCTGGCTCAGATAAAATGTATCATGATTTAAAGGCACTTTACTGGTGGCCGAACATGGAAAGCCTACATTCCCACCTACGTGAGCAAATGCTTGACTTGTGCCAGAGTCAAGATAGAATACCAGAAACCATCTGGTCTACTGCAACAACCGGAACTCCCAATGTGGAAATGGGAACACATCTCAATGGATTTTATTACGGGTTTGCCTAAGACACCGACGGGATGCGATACCATCTGGGTGATCGTTGACCGGTTGACTAACTCGGCACACTTCCTAGCAATTAAGGAAACGGATAAAAGGGAAAGACTGACTCGTGTTTACATGAAGGAAGTAGTGTCGAGACACGGAGTGCCTGTCTCGATCATTTCCGATCGAGATTCTCGTTTCACTTCGCACTTTTGGAAGTCGCTGCAAAGCGCACTGGGCACCCGTCTCGATATGAGTACAGCATACCATCCTCAGACGGATGGGCAAAGTGAACGAACTATTCAGACCCTGGAGGATATGTTGCGTGCATGCGTTTTGGATTTTGGAAAAATTTGGGAACCCCACTTACCCTTGTAGAGTTTTCGTACAATAACAGCTAACAAGCAAGTATTAAGGCAGCGCCGTTTGAAGCGCTGTACGACGAAAGTGTCGATCACCACTCTGCTAGGGCAGAGGTGGGTGACAGCCAAATCACTGGTCCAGAACTGGTACTCGAAACTTCGGAGAAGATTGTTCAAATCCGAAATCGCATGGCAACAACACGAGACCGCCAAAAGAGTTACGCAGACAAGCGCCGAAAACCTCTCGAATTTCAAGTGAACGATCGGGTGTTACTCAAAGTCTCACCTTGGAAAGGTGTGGTTCGCTTTGGGAAGCGAAGCAAACTCAACCCACGGTATGTTGGTCCGTACCGGATAACTGAGCGCATTGGTCCGGTGGCGTACCGACTGGACCTGCCAACAGAACTCAGTGGCGTACACGATGTATTCCACGTATCAAATTTGAAGAAATGCCTATCTGATGAAACCCAAGTAGTCCCTTTGGAGGAACTACAAGTTGATGAACAGTTACGTTTCATTGAGGAACCAGTCGAGGTTTTGGATTGGGAAACCAAAACGCTCAAGCACAGCAAAATTTCAATCGTTAAGGTTCGATGGAACTCGAGACGTGGACCGGAGTTCACGTGGGAACGCGAGGATCAAATGATGAAAAAGTATCCTCACCTTTTTGAAGGGCTAACCAAACACCGAAAACCGCGAAACTCGGCAAACCGTCAGACATCACCGGAGGTATGAATTAAATTTCGGGACGAAATTTCTTTCTACTAGGGGATGATATGACAAACTGAAATTTTTTTTTCTTACTCTTTCAGACACTCATCACGACTTAACTCAAATTTTCGGGACGAAAATTCTTTAACATGGGAATGATGTGACAATCGTCAATTTCAGGTTAACTCCGTTAACTCAACTCCGTCAATTCAAGCTTAAGATCAAAAAAAAAAAATCTTTAACGCACACTTCATTACATTTAAACTAGGGTTTAAATGACGCTTAACACTTACTACATGTGTAGTAGTCTTTCGGGATTTGCACCGAAACGCAAACGATTGATGAATAAACGAAACACACTAAAACACTAATGATGTGATAATTATGTGTTAGGATTATGTGTTATGTGATAATATTATTGTCATGTTAATTTAATGTGCAAGTTATGATAGAATGTTCTAGAAAAAGAAATACTTAATGTTAACTTAATGTGCAGGTTATGATAGAATGTTCTAGAAAAAGTAATACTTAGGAGTTGAGGGGCCAAGGTGTAACATATTAGTCTATAAATACATGAAAATCTAAACCTAACTTCTAAACCTAACTTCTATTCTTTCTTCCTCACAAAGTTCCGATCAGAACCTTAACCCTAACCCCTCTCCTTGCGATCGAACTATATACGCACACACACACATTCAAGATCTTTCAAGTTTGATTGATGATTAAGGTGCTAGGAAGGTATAAACAACTATTCTATGCATCCTCTATGTTTAATTGTTAGTTTTATTGAGTTAATGATAAACCTTAATGGCCGATTACATGTATGTATATTGTTCATGTGATTCTTGATTGAATTGATGATGATTGATAAACTAGATTTGATATTGTTGCATGATCATTGTTGTCTTTGAGTTTGATATCAAGTAAAACCCTAACTAGGTATGTAAGGTATGATTGATATGCGTGGATAGTAGTTATGATGTCTAGAATGTTAACGATTTGTGATCTATAGATAGTTGAATTGATGAGTTTGGATGCAAACAGTTTCTGGACAGATTGTGTTGTTGATGTTTGAATGACTGTAACGGGATGTAAAAGTGGAAATTGATTGAGATAATTGATACTACAGTAAACTAGGTTGAGCCTAGTTTCTAAAGAATATAAACTTGTAATTTTTGGACATGTGAAAGATAACTTTTATGATTTTACAAAAACGTGGTGCAAAGATGAATTGTTAGACCTGCTGTTAGGTTGCATTGTAAATGTTATATCTCATGATCTACGAGGCAAATTGGGTTGGTTCCACTTCTGGAAGTTGACTTATTGAGTTAGGAATCTAACCCAAGTGGTCTTGCATTTATTGGATTTTTCGTTTAACGGGAATTGCAAATAACATTCTGTTGCGCATGAATCTGACTGTTATGAGTTTGCTGTAATGATTTGATGATTGTGAGAAAACTATGAGAAATAAAAATGTAATAAAATATGTTCTGGAAACCTAAGACATATGTGCTTCTGTGATGATTTTTGGTAAATTAATTGAGATGCTATGATCAGTGAAATAGTACAATCTTTCTAGTAGGATTTCTGTCTCGGTGAAACTAGCTGCTGATTGTTGTGAAATTGCATGAAATATGATAGTTGTTAATTGATTTTCATAAATTGACCATATTGCCCTTACGGGGATAATTGCTAGTGAAGTATGTTATTAATACATGACACGAAAGTAATTGCTCACTCACGTATCATAGCACAAGTGTACTTGTGAAAGTCACACACGATTCACAAACGAAACACGAAACATGTTATGTGCATAGGTATTATGTGCCGGGTCTAGAGACTCGATAATATTCCGACACTTAGAAAAAAAAATCTCTTTGTTGTTTTAGAACGTTAGAGAGAGTTTTTCGGTGACGCGCATCTTGGTGATTATTTTGGGAAATTCTTCGCAAACAGTGAGTTTCACTTACCCCTTTTAAACAGTTTTAAACGCTTTTCACTTGGGGGGAGATAACATACTCCGATAAACGCATTTATGATTTTGTTATAAATTATATATCACTTGTAGAGGCTAAGTGACAAACGAAACAATTGAAGTCCTACACATCGAACCGGTTAATATTTAGAATAGCGAGTCACTGTTGAGTAGTACTACTGGGTTTGACAAACCCCACCCAACGCTAAACTCGACTGGAGGTCGAGCGGGTGTAATTTTGGCTAACACGTACCATGGTCTGGAGGACCTGGTGACAAGGCACTTACCAAACGAGTCAGCTTCGGTGTCGAACACTTAGTAATACTTGTTGTATAGATTAGCTACCTATCGATATATAATTTGACATAACACTATCTGGTAACGCAAAATGCCGTAACGTGGTTACGCAAAACGCTTAAACGCCGTAACGTGGTTACGCAAAACACTTAACGTAAAACGCTGAACGCAAACGCTAAACGATTTATATTTTTTATATTTGTGAACTCACCAACCTTGTGTTGACACTTTTAGTATGTTATTCTCAGGTAGCCGAGGCGGGCGCGCGGTTTAGGAGCATGCATTAAATGACAACACTTTTGTCCTGCAAACTTATTTTTTTACAGTTATCTTTGGTTTTTAAGTCGTCCTGCGTGACGCAACTTTTGATTAAAGGTTTTTACGCTTCCGCATTTAATTACTCGTAAACGTTTTTCATGGTTTTGAAACTTTATTTTATGGTTTGATTATAACTGATGATTCCGATCCTGTTAGTTCACACCCTCTGACGGTAAAACTCCGTTAGTGGATTTTGAGGGTGTGACATAAAGCAGCGCCGTTTGAAGCGCTGTACGGATGAAAGTGTCGATCACCACTCTGCTGGGCAGAGGTGGGTGACAGCCAAATCACTGGTCCAGAACTGGTACTCGAAACTTCGGAAAAGATTGTTCAAATCCGTAATCGCATGGCAACAGCACGAGATCGCCAAAAGAGTTAAGCCGACAAGCGCCGAAAACCTCTCGAATTTCAAGTGAATGACCAAGTGTTACTCAAAGTCTCACCTTGGAAAGGTGTGGTTCACTTTGGTAAGCGAAATAAACTCAACCCACGATATGTTGGTCCCTACCGGATAACTGAGCGCGTTGGTCCGGTGGCGTACCGACTGGACCTGCCAACGGAACTCAGTGGCGTACACAATGTATTCCGCGTGTCCAATTTGAAGAAATGCCTATCTGATGAAACCCAAGTAGTCCCTTTGGAGGAACTACAAGTTGATGAACAGTTACGTTTCATTGAGGAACCAGTCGAGGTTTTGGATTGGGAAACCAAAATGCTCAAGCACAGCAAAATTCCAATCGTTAAGGTTCGTTGGAACTCGAGACGTGGACCGGAGTTCACGTGGGAACACGAGGATAAAATGATGAAAAGGTATCCTCACCTTTTTGAAGGGCTAACCAAACACAGAAAACCGCAAAACTCGGCAAACCGTCAGACATCACCGGAGGTATGAATTAAATTTCGGGACGAAATTTCTTTCTACTAGGGAATGATATGACAAACTGAAAATTTTTCTTACTTTTTTCAGACACTCATCACGACTTGACTCAAATTTTCGGGACGAAAATTCTTTAACATGGGAATGATGTGACAATCGTCAATTTCAGGTTAACTCTGTTAACTCAACTCCGTCAATTCAAGCTTAAGATCAA
The DNA here is from genome assembly GCF_021521415.1 of Bidens hawaiensis. Classification (NCBI taxonomy): domain Eukaryota; kingdom Viridiplantae; phylum Streptophyta; class Magnoliopsida; order Asterales; family Asteraceae; genus Bidens; species Bidens hawaiensis. Next base: position 214,840 of record NW_027494958.1, read on the forward strand.
AAAAAAAAATCTATAACGCACACTTCATTACATTTAAACTAGGGTTTAAATGACGCTTAACACTTATTACATGTGTAGTCTTTCGGGAGTTGCACCGAAACGCAAACGAGTTGACGCAAATGATCGGTGAATAAACGAAAAACGTCAAAACAATAATTATGTGATAATTATGTGTTAAATTTATGTGTTATGTGATAACATGGTTATAAACGTTAACTCAAGACGTAAACTAGTTATTTAAGTCAGAAAAACAACAATTGAAAGCGGAGGGGCCAAAGTGTAACATAGTATTCTATATATATATCATTAACAACCAAACCCTAACTTATTATTATTCTTCTCCCTAACCCCGATCGGAAACCCAAGCCCCCCTCCCCTTGGCTGCCGTCGACATACACTCACATATACACCATCAATTCAAGCTTGTGATTGAAGAATTAGGTGCTAGGAAGGTATAATCGATTATCCTATACATCCTTATTACTTGATTTTGATGTTTAATGGGTTAATTGAAAACCCTAGCTGCCGATTTCATGTGTACATATAACCAATATGATTGTTGTTGATTTGTTAATGATTTGATAACTAGATTGAATATTGCTACACGTTAATTGTTGTGTCTTTGATTTGAGTTCAAACAAAAACCCTAATCATGTATGTAATGTGTAATTGATGTGCATGGATGGTGTTTATGGAGTCTAGAGTGTTATATGAATGCATGATAGTTCATAGATTGTTAATATGTTGAGTTTGGATGCAAACAGTTTCTGGACAGAATGTGTTATTGATGTTTAAGTGACTATAACGAAGTGTAAATGTGAAAATTGGTTGAGATTATTGGTACTACAGTAAACTAGGTTGAGTCTAGTTTCTATAGAGTATAAATTTGTAATTTTTGGACAAGTAAAGGTTAACTTTTATGATTTTACAAAAACGTTTTGCAAAGCTGAGCTGTTAGACCAATTGGGTTGGTTCCACTTCTGGAAGTTGACTTATTGAGTTAGGAACCTAACCCAAGTGGTCTTGCATTTATTGGATTTTTCGTTTAACGGGAATTGCAAATAACATTCTGTTACGCATGAATTTGATTGTTATGAGTTTGCTGTAATGATTTGATGATTGTGAGAAAAATATGGGGAATAAAAATATAATAAAATATGTTCTGGAAACCTAAGACATATATGCTTCTGTGATGATTTTTGGTAAATTAATTGAGACGCTATGATCGGTGGAATAGTACAATCTTTCAAGTAGAATTTCTGTCTCGGTGAAACTAGCTGCTGAGTTTTTGTGAAAATGCTTGAAACATGATACTTGCTAATTTATTATCGTTTTTGACCAAATTGCCCTTGAGGGGTATGATTGCAAGTTAATTATCGTGTTTTGACCAAATTGCCCTTGAGGGGAATGATTGCAAGTTAATTAACGTGTTTTGACCAAATTGCCCTTGAGGGGAATGATTGCAAGTTAATTGTCGTGTTTTGACCAAAATGCCCTTGCGGGGAATAATAGCTAATTGATTGTAATGATTTGACCAAATTGCCCTCGTGGGGAATAGTTGCTAGTTAATTGTTATGTGTTGACCAGATTGCCCTTACGGGGAGTAATTGCTAGTGATGAACTTTATGAATACGTGAGACGTAAATAATTGCTTACACATGTAACGTATCACAAATACACTTGTTAAAGTCACACACGATTCACAAACGAAACACGAAACATGTTATGTGCATAGGTATTATGTGCCGGGTCTAGAGACTCGATAATATTCCGACACTTAGAAAAATCTCTTTGTTGTTTTAGAACGCTAGAGAGAGTTTTTCTGTGACGCACATCTTGGTGATTTAATTTGGGAATTTATTCGCAAACAGTGAGTTTCACTTTCCCCTTTTAAACTCTTTAAACGCTTTTCTCTTGGGGGAGATAACATACTCCGAACGCATTTTAGATTTTGTTAATATAGATTATATATCACTTGTAAAGACTAAGTGGCAAACGCGTAAACTAAAGTCCTTCATAACATCGAACCGGTTAATATTTGGATAATAGCGAGTCACTGTTGAGTAGTACTACTGGGTTTGACAAACCCCACCCAACGCTAAACTCGACTGGAGGTCGAGCGGGTGTAATCTTGGCTAAACACATACCATGGTCTGGATGACCTGGTGGCAAGGCAAATTGATAAACAGTCAGCTTCGGTGTCGAACACTTAGTAATACTTGCTTTATAGGCTAGCTACCTATTAATATACAATTGACATAACACTATCTGGTAACGCAAAACGCTTAACGCAAAACGCTGTAACGCAAAACGCTGTAACGCACAACGCTTAACGCAAAACGCTGAACGCAAACGCTAAACATTTATTTTTATATAAACTTGTGAACTCACCAACCTTGTGTTGACACTTTTTAGTATGTTATTCTCAGGTAGCCGAGGCGGGCGCGCGGTTTAGGAACATGCATTGCTTGAAAACGCTTTTGTTATGCAAACTTATTTTTAACTGTTATCATTGGTTTTAAGTCGTCCTGCGTGACGCAACTTTTGGTTAAAGGTTTTTACGCTTCCGCATTTAATTACTCGTAAACGTTTTCATGGTTTTGAAACTCTGTTTTATGGTTTGATTATAACGGATGATTCCGATCCTGTTAGTTCACACCCTCTGACGGAAAAACTCCGTTAGTGGATTTTGAGGGTGTGACATTTTCTTTCACACATTTTTCAATCACCTTTTCTCTTTCACTGTTATAGAGATCTTGGAGTTTATCAAAAGTAAAGTGAGACAAATCCTTTTCAGAATAGTTGTGCCTTCTGAGATAATCTCTATATTTCTGGGCATCTCTATTCTTTTGTTGCATAAGCTTCTTAAGAGTATTATTTTCTTCTTCTAATCTCTGCTTCAATTCATCATCATTCATAGCAACCAGAGTTTCAAAGCTTATACCAAATCTTCTTAACTTTATCACCAATGGATTTTTCTTTTTAGCTTCCAACACACTCAGCTCAATGTTTGCCTTATGTTCATCAGTCATTTCCACCTGTGGGGACACAACATTGGCAGCTTTGACATTCTTTCCTTGATCATTCTCAGGATCATCATCATTATCATCAGAATCCTCAGATTCATCCTCTTCTTCAGTTAAATCATTCATGGCATCAATTTTTGGTTCATCAGAAGGTGGATGATCTGGTTCATTTCTGGTTGGCACATCAGGGACACCTGGAATCTTTTGTCCTGGTCATAGTGTCTGCAAAGGAATTGCCCTGATTGGGCTAGTTTCATTATCACCTTCATTATCAGGAGTCTCAACATAGTATTTATTCTTTTCATCCCATTTTCCTCTCTTTGTTTTCCTCTCATCATCCTTCTTCTGTTCATCATAATTTCTCTTTCTTGTATACACATGTTCAAATATTTTCTCTCTTTCCATCCTGATCTTGGTGATATTAGCCATCATCTCTTCAACAGATTCACCAGTTGGTCTCTCAGGTTCCCTTTCAGGTTCCTTTTGAGGCCTTTCTTCAGATTCAGGTTCAGGTTGGCTCTGTGGTTGAAACATGCTAACCACTAAAGCCAAAGAGTTGTCAACTTCCTCAACTCTGTTCATATTAATCAATTCTTCAATCATCTCCTGATCAGCCACATCTTCAATGATCTCCTTTGCAAATTTGTCTTGATTGATCAAGGTTTTCTGCTCTGCTAACTCTACAGGGTCTATAGTTTGGGCCAGTATCTCTCTGTCCCTTGTTTCTCTCAGAATGTTTTCTTGTTCCCTTAGAGCAGCAGCAACAGCAACATCATCATCTTTGAACAGTACATCCTTTTCAGGATATGCCTTAACATGCTATTCTTCTGTAACTTTGGCTTTTCCTTTTTCCAGCCTTTTCTTTAAATCTTCTTCACTTTCTAGTGGAAAATTATCAATATCTCTTTCTAGCTCATCCATCTCTTCATCAAACTCTACTGTCTTGGAGCATTCTGCTTGTTCATTTTCTGGTTCAGTGAGCACAATCTCCTCAGTAGTAGTATCTTCATCATTCATCACTTCAGTGTCTACTTCTCTAAGTATGCCAGTCAAGACATCAGTAGCTATGTCAGTAGGAGTATCAGTGGCCATATCAGTGATAGCCACATTTTCTTCTGTATTTATCTCTTCAATCCTTTCCTCTGTCTCAACCTGCTCTTCAACACTTATCTTTTCAATTTCATTCACTTTCTCAACAGTCTTTTCATCTCTTCTTTCATCAACGTAATCATAGTCTTGTTCTGCACCCTCAGACATATCTCCTTCATACTCATCATCATCAATCCTCCTTTCATCACTGCTTTCCTCTCCATCATCATACACATTCACAATCAACTTTAAAGCATCAGCAGTTTCTGCAACTGTTACATTTTCTTCATCATTTCCACCTGAGACAGTTGGCATAGATACATTATCCCCTGTTTGGGGCAGCTGAAGTCTTCTCAACCTCCTGCTCCAGGGTTTAAATTCTCAAATTTGCTTCTACTAGTCTCTTCAACAACATAACATTTTCCTCAGTTACTTCCTCATTCCTTCTTCTCAGTTCAGCATTTTCTTTTAATAAGGTCAGAAGGTCACTATCAGTTGGTGGTGTTGTAGGTGGTGATGTGGTGAAATGTTCATAATCAGGTTGTTCTTGGTTTGAAGTGTGGGATTGAAATATGGATGGTGGTGTTTGTGGTGGTGGGGATGTATGTGTAGATGTTTCTGGTTGGCTTAAGGTTAGGATTTGTGGTTGTGTGTGAGTGATCTGGTGTGGTGGAGTTTGTGGTGGTGATGGAATAATTGGTTGTTCAATGTGCTCAAGTTGCTCCCTCTGAATAGGTGCAACAACTTCAATATTCACTTCGTCTCATCCTTCATCTCCATTACCATCTCCATCATCAGAGTTTCCATCATCATCACTGTCATCATCCTCTCCTCCTTCCTCCTCTGAGCTTAACCCAGGTACTGGCATCACTTGCAAGTCATGGTCCAATAACCATGGCAATATCTCAAATGGAAAATTTGAGTTGTATGTATTTGAGACACCTGGATTTTTGATTCTTCTATATGTGTCAGGGTCTTGCTGTTGGTGTGTAGTTCCAACAGTGGGTAGATCTTGAAGCTCACTATTGAAGATTATCTGTAGGAATCTTGGATATTATAAAAATCTTTTTCTTTCAGGCTTCTTCAGATTTCCTACTAATCCCTCAAATATCATCGTAGAGAAATTGAAGGGCAGATCATATATAATCCCAACTGTGGCATTTGCTAAGTATTGACTCATCAAGGTCCATGATCCCTTACTTGGAGCAAATCCGTGTATAACATAGTGAATAAGAAATCTGTACAGCATAGGAAACATGCCCTTCTGAAACTGTCCATCATGAAGATTTCCTTGATAACCATTGTCTCTTCAAATATTTTCATCAGGTGGGGTGTGCTGAAGTTTATTGAGTTGTGATCACTATCATTCAACCGGAGACATCTTCTTATTATTCTCTCTGTAATATGTATCTCTTGTCTAGCCAAGGTTGCCTCGATTCTTTTACCGTTTATGTCCTCAACCAGTTTGCAGATCTCCAGAAATACAAGGAGTGATTTCTGTAAATTACATGGCTTTCAGTGAATGCGAAACTGACATTGGACCGAGCCATCCAAGTTATCATCCTAGCCATCGGCTCATTGTCTGGTGTGACTTGTAGAAGTGCACACATATTATGTTTTGGTTCGAAGACATACTTGGGTTCATCGTCTGCCATATCTGAATCACATAAACAAACATATTCAAAGTGAAATTAGTTATAAAGTTCAGTACTTTTAGATAATTTCAAGGTATAAAAATGAAGAAGAAAGAGAGAGAAATAATCAAAAACCTGTTCTTCAACAAATTTATAGCCTAAACACATAAACAGAGTATTAGTAATCAGATACATAATCAAAGCCCATTATAGTCTAATTGTGGTCGGAAAACACATTAATGTTGCTTACCGAGTCGGAATTAGAGGGCTAATTCAAGTTAGGGTTTGGATTGAAGTAAACTGTGATTAGTCGGTTAGGTTTCTTTGAGAGTAAGCAGTTTGCAGTGGAAGGAGAGAGAGGGAAAAATAATGTTGAAAATTTTTCCTAACTCCCTCTTATATACCTTTTGAAAGTGGGTTTTAAATGCTTTTTGTTATTTAGTGAGTTATTAGCTGTCACACAGTAACATTATCCACTTGATATATTAAAACATTTCATATCATTTAAGTATATTAAACCTTACTCGGAATAATTCTTTTCAAAGTCTACTCGGTATACTTCCACTTACACAAAGCTTACCCGGTCAAACCTTGCTTGGAAAATTTTCATTATTTACAAAGTTTGCCCGAATCCTTCTATTTATAAACCTTACTTGATCAAGTTTAATTAATCTAAATTTAAGACATAATGAAGAAGGCTTACCCGAAATACTAGATTTCTTGAGAACTTAATCACAAGGCAAATAATCAAGTATAAATATCAAATAAACATCCTTACTAGGAATCAATTAAGACACCCGTATAATTTTCTCAAATTCAAGTTAAAAACTTAATCTAGCATAAATCCTATCAGCATAATAAGAATCATAATCAATATATCATACTAAAGAACATATTCAATCAAGCATACTTGGAAACATAGTGTGCCCGAGCAACCATGTTAGTGTGCCTGAACAACATTCTAATTTAAAGTATACCCGAATAACCTTCATATAGTACAAAATGTGCCCGGAAAAGGATTTCTACCAGACAGTGTACTCGGAAAGTTAAGTTTTGAAATTACCAAGTATATTGAGGGAACAAAAGTGTACCCGGAATATAAAGTGTGCCCGGAAAACAAAGTTTGCCCGAAAACACTTGTAATTTCAAATAAATCATAAACACACATATCACAGAGCATGCTAGGAATGAAATTAAAACACATAAACATTTAAGTGTTCTATAGTCTAAAATTTCAAAATAGCTTGCCCGAAAATCCTATGTTGGCACTAAGCTTACTAGGATAACCATATTCACTCATTAGGTATGTCCTTACCCGAGGGATTTCAACATATCAAACCATACCCGAAAATGACAAACTTAAACAGTAATATATAAGTGTGCCTGGAAAGATTAACAAACCCTTCGTTAGAACATATTCACACAAATCACAAGGCTTACTCAGTGTACTAATCCTAAGTTCACAAAGTTTGCTTGAACTAATAATCAGCATATAAAATACAAAGCTTGCCCGGAACAAGAATTTCTTGTTAAAAGCTAGCTAAAACACATAATCATCTCAAGACTTCAAGCTTGCTCGGAAAATTAGTACAACAGTGTACTCTACCCGGAAAGTGTAAACACTTCAAAGCATGCTCGAAAATCATAAACTTAGTCAAAAAAATGACTAACCTTCTCGGAAAGGTCATAAATCATCAAACCTTACCCGAAGTAACATATTCAAACATATTCAACTGTTTTGTGCCCGGAAAGGTTATAAAAAATCAAACATTACCCGAACTAACATATTCAGCCTATTTTAAGCAAAATGCAACACTTTTTGACTTAAAACATATTCAATTGTTTTTGATATTTTCTCAATTTTTCTTAAATCATGTTCTTTGTCATATTTAAAGATGCTTTATTTTTATTTGGTTGACCGAATAACAACAGGCTCGTGTATGATTGGGTAATCACGTTTCTGCCATATCATTCGGAGAGATTTATCTTGAGACATGCAAAGACAAACTATGCATCTCCACATAAAGATCAGCATATTCATTATGTTTATATCACCTTAGATTTTACATCATCATGGGAAAGCAACCATACATGTTAATGACTATACTAAGGTATTTTTGGCCTATTAAATCCATATGATTGGCTAAGTAGTCAATATACTATCATTTCACATATAAAAAAAATTTAATATTCAATCACCCCAGTATCTCTTCATTGTCAGGTAAATGGCTATCCTGTTTGACCACAAATGGTCAACATGACCAAACATACATGTGAATATATGTCCTTTCAAAGTCAGAGCTATTGACATAACTTTAAGTGAAGGAATAAGAAACAAGTCATTATTGCCCCAAATGCATTCAGTTTTCAGGTCAATGGCTATCCTTTGAATCTGTAGAGATTTAAGGACCAAACATACACAAGTGCATGTCCTTCCAACTGGGCAAATGACATAATTTTCAGCAAACACAACTGCTTGAGACTTTTCTTTAAAAAAATCCTTCTTTTTAAGCTTCTTGAAAGCTTGAACTGAATAATCTTATCATATCTCTTCACCATTAACAACATGCTCATGTATTGGTCAAAATAGAGCATTTATGCAAAATTCATCAGAAATTTCATTTTATCACTTAATTTTGACATAAAACACATTTTGACATAAACAGTTGCAACACATATTCAAATCATAATCAAACATGATATCATCAAGAAAGTAGACAGTACTATCATTCAGAGTCTAACCTATCTTAATAACATCAGTAGATCAGATGAAGCACATATTCAAGCAATTAAGCAATGATATCAGGTAAGTATGTTCTAATAAGTAGATCATATCAAGAAAACTTAACTTAATATCATAAATGCACATCAGCTGATAATCAAATAAGCATATCAATCAGATAAATCATATTAAAACTTTGCACACTTGATCAGTCAAAGCACATAACAGTTAACACATTCAGTAACAGAATCAGAAACATACTCAAACACATTCACATAACATTCAACATGCGTGACCTCTAACAAAATAATCAGTTAGCACATAGAGGTTCACAACCAAGCACACATCCTTAATCAGATTTCATCAGAGTTGATCATTCCCAAGGCTTTCAAAAGAAAGTTGAACCTGGTTCTATCAAGTGGTTTGGTGAATAGGTAAGCCAAATTGTCACTTGTATCAACTCTTTGCATTTCAATCAAACCTTTTTCATTGCAATCTCTGATGAAGTGATGTCTGATTTCAATGTGCTTAGTCTTAGAATGTTGCACAAGATTCTTAACAGTAAAATATGCAGCAGTATTGTCAATAAGAATAGGGGTGTTCAAAAAATTCAAACCATAGTCGAGCATCTGATTTTGAATCCACAGAACTTGTGCACAGCAGGCAGATGCAGCAACATATTCAGCTTCTGCAGTGGAGATTGATACTGTAGTCTGCTTTTTGCATTGCCATGACACTAGTCTTTCACCCAAAAACTGACATCCTCCTGAGGTTGACTTTCTGCTCATGTTACAGCCATCATAATCACTATCAGTATATGGAATCAGATCAAAAGCTTGGTTCTTTGGATACCAAATCCCTAAGTCTGGTCTTCCCTTCAAATATCTGAATATTCTCTTTACAACATTCATGTGGGAGACTTTTGGACTTGATTGGAATCTAGCACACACACATACAACAAACATAATATCTGGTCTTGTTGCAGTCAGATACATCAGAGATCCAATTTTAGCTCTATATTCATGTTCATCTACTGGCTCCCCCTTTTCATCTGCAATCATCTTTTCTTTGGTGTCCATTGGAGTTGAAGCAGTCTTGTATTCTTGACAGTTGAACTTATTCAAGATGTCTTGCACATATTTGTTTTGGTGAATGAAAATCCCTTCAGCTTTCTGTTGAACTTGCAATTCAAGAAAGAAGTTCATTTCTCCCATAGAGCTCATGTTGTATTTGGATTTCATCACCCCTTCAAACTCCATGAACATTTGTTCATTGGTTGAACCAAAGATAATATCATCCACATACACTTGTAACAGAAGTAAGTCTTATCCCTTTCTTTTGTAGAAGAGTGTCTTGTCAATGGCTCCTCTTTTGAAACCATTTTCAAGAAGATGGTTTGACAGCTCATCATACCATGCTCTAGGAGACTGATGTAGTCAATAAAGGGCTTTGTTTAACTTATACACCTTGTTTGGATACATTGGATCCTCAAAACCTGGAGGTTGAGCCACATACACCTCTTCATCAATCTTTCCATTTAGAAATGCACACTTGACATCCAACTGGAACACTTTAATGTTCTTTGAGGCAGCATATGCAAGAAAAATTCTGATAGCTTCAAGTCTTGCAACAAGAGCAAAGACTTCCTCAAAGTCTATTCCCTCTTCTTGAAGACGTCCCAGTGCTACAAGTCTAGCTTTATTCTTAATCACCAAACCCCTTTCATCCCTTTTGTTTCTAAAAACCCATTTGGTTCCTATTGCATATCTGTCATATGGCTTATCAACAAGATCCCACACATGTAGGTCTCTAAACTGTGCCAATTCTTCTTGCATTGCTTCCACCCAACTATTATCTTTTAATGCTTGAGCAATATTCTTTGGCTCTATTTGGGATAGAAAACAAGAGTAAAGACAGATGTTTGCAATTTCAGAATGACTCCTTGTTACTCTTTCATGTAAGTCTCCAATAATGTTTTCAGAAGGATGATTCTTTTTACATAAGGAGTTTGCATAATCATATTTGTAGACACATGTGTGTCAAGATTTGATTCATTAAGGTCAGGGTCTTCAATGATCAAATCAGTTTCTGCATCATGAAATTCTGGTGCTTCATCATTATGTTGTCCTGAAATAGATGCACCATTGTTTTCTAGATTCAATCTTTGAAATAAATCTTGAAATCTTGCAGTAGAGGCAGCTTCTTCTCCACTTGCATGGTTGCTTGTGTCACCCTCATTTTGAATTTGATCATTCTGTACATCTGGATTGTCTTGATTGTTCTCAGCATGATTATGTTCATCAATGTCACATGAGGAATTCTTCACAAAAGTATAATCCTTTTCTTTTCTATCAACCTTCTTCCATAATTCATCCAAGTCCAATGATTTCTTCTTTTTCTCTTCAATTTCAGTGGTCATGTAGAAAGATTCATCAAGGTCTTCAGGATAAATCTTGAAGGACTTTATCAATTTCTCATGGTCAAACAACCATGATGCACCATCAACAGTATTGAATTGATTCTCATTAAAAATAATATCAGATGATTCTATAACACTCAAGTGATCTTTCACATATACTCTGTAGGCTTTTGAGTGTGTAGAATATCCAACAAAGAAACAATCCAGGGATTTTGTTTGAAACTTGTTCAAATAGTCCCTTGTGTTCAAAAGAAATCATTTGCATCCAAAGGGCTTGAAGAACTTGATGTAAGGCTTTCTATTGTTGAAGATTTCATATGGAGTTTTGTTATGCCTTTTGTTCACAAGCACCCTATTCTGAACAAGCAGGCTGTATTTATTGCTTCAGCCCAAAAAGTGACAGGCAAGCTAGCATCTGCTATCATGGTTCTTGCAGCTTCAATCAATGTTATGTTTCTTCTTTCTGCTACACCATTTTGTTCAGGAGTTCTAGGAGCTGAGAATTGTTGTTGTATTCCTTTTGCTTCACATAATTCTTGCATTACTCCATTCTTGAACTCAGTGCCATTGTCACTTCAACCATTGTTACACAACCCTTAATCAACTCTGCAGTCTCATCCTTGGTACTTAGGAAATAAACTCAAGTGTATCTTGAATAGTCATCACTGATCACAAGACAATATCTTTTATTTCCAATACTTGGTACACTTACATGACCAAAGAGATCCATGTGAAGTAGTTCAAGTACTTGATCAATTGAATTGATGAGCTTTGGCTTATGAGTAGATTTGTGTTGTTTTCCCTTTTGGCATGAATCACAGTGATCTTCCAAATTGAACTCTCTTGTAGGTAAGCCTATGACATGCTCACCTTTGACAAGTCTATTCATGTTCTTCAAGTTCACATGACACAGTTTTCTATGCCACAATTTTGACTCATTTTCAGTGGCCTTGGAAACAAAACATGCACATCCTCTTGAAATAGCTTCTTTAATATTCAATTCATACAAGTTACCATTTCTTGGTGCCATCATCATAATAATTTCAGGTGGAAACACAAATTCAGGTTTTAGAATGAAACAGTGTGAATCATCAAAACTTACTTTGTATCCCTTATCACACATTTGTGATATACTCAGCAGATTGTACTGAAGACCTTCAACATGAAATACATTATCAAATGAGACTTTCCCATTTGTTAAGATTCATTTTCCAACAATCTTTCCACCATTCTCATCACTCCCAAAAGCTACTGGACCTTCATACTTTTCTTCATAATTGACAAGAGATCTCTTGTCACAAGTCATGTGCCTAGAACAACCACTATCCATGTACCATATGTCATTTAGAGGAGTGGACTGTTCCTGCACATACAAAGAAAATTTGATTAGTTGAGAGATGAAGTGCAAGCCTTATCAACTTGCAGCTCATCAGATTCAGTTTCAGACACAGCTTGGGAAGTGAGTGTTGTTGTTGGTTCAGGATCTTCATGTGTGATTTCTAGATTATCTGAATCATCTGTTTCATATCCACACTCTCTTGGAGTTTTTACATAAGAAGTTGAGGTCTGTAATTCAGCTGAGTCAGTTGCATACTCTTTGATCACATAATCCTTCTTTTCAGAGTAGTCTCTTACATCTGCAACTATCTCATCCTTAATTTCAGTCTTAGGTTTCCAAAGGAAACCTTGTGGTTCATATCCATGCTTTAACAGAAACTTCTCATCACCAGTGAGTTTTGTTGGTTTCTTTCTATAAAATGCATTTCTCTTTCTTGACTTCTCACTGCTTGATGATCCTTGAGAACTATCAGATTTGACTGATTGACTGTCTTGTTTGATTTTCACAGGCTGATAGTTCTTCTTCACCAATTTCTCATTTTTCTTAGGAGATACACTTCTTCTTACTGATTTAGTCACTTGTTTCTTTGTCTTGAAATCAGTTTTCTTTTCACTCATTGTCTCCTTTGCAGATTTCTTTTCTTCTCTGTTCATGGTTTCATTTCCACACACCTTTCCTTTTTCCAGATATACATCATACTTTTGTTTGTATAGAACAAAGTCTTGGCCATACTTTGTTCCATCTGGTACATGAAAAGGTTCAAATTTCAATCTTTCATTACATGAGTCTGTGTGATGATCATACTCATCATATTTCTTGCACCAAACCTTTCCTTTGAATGCTTCATGTTCTTTAGGTTTCTTGAACCTTGCACTTAGTCTTGGCTCATTGATTCCAATGGTCTTCTTGTTTTTTAGACTGTCAATATTGATTGAGAAAGGAACAAATTCCTTAATCTTGATATTTTTTCTTTCAGTCTTTCCTTTTACAAACACAATTTTTTGCACATTCATTGGTTCTTCATCCTGATTTTCTCTATGTCTTGATTGCCTTTTCTTATATTCTTCCATAGTTTCCATTTCTCCAACATCTAACACTTCATGACTAGAGAAAATAGGATAAATAGGAATGAAGTTTCCAACATTCACACCTTTTTTTACTCTTTTCTTGTTATTCTACTTAATCCTTTCCAATACTTCTTGGCTTGGAGGACTTACAACATTGTAATTTACCTTTTTTCTTTCACATATGTCAAAGGACACATGTTCTCTTTTCATTCTTTCATTCTGTTTCTTCATTTTTGGTGTGACTGGTGGATACTTTGGAAGTTCGTCAACTGATTCTGGTTACTTGTATCTTCTTCCTCTTTCAGCAGCTTTGAGTTTCTCTTCAGTAATCTGATCACTCAAATCACTTAGGTCATCTTGATTCAAATCAATTGACTCAAGGTCATCTTTAGAGACTTGCACTCCAATTGACTTTTCTTCTTTCAGTTCTTTCTTCATAACAAACTCTCCTTCTTCACTCACCTCAACATTCCTGTACAAATCTACAAGTTCTTCTTTGTCTTGAAACACATCTTTGAATAGTTTTAGATATGCATTTATTTTCTCTTTATCAACTTTTGGCATAAAGTTGTTGAATGGTGGTGGAACTGCTTTGTATTTGTCTTTTTCCTTAACTTGGTTTAGAATTCCACAGATGTTTCCAGTGGAAACCAAGTTCTTCAAGAATTCATTGTCAACTTGTAATTTTGTGTTCTATAACTTTTCTTCTAAAATCATTTTCTTCAACACATCAATTTCAGTGGTGAATCTTTTCTGAGCTCTGTAACTGTTTACACGGTCTTCTTCTAAACTTTTCATCCTTTCTTCATTCACTATTTCACTTGCCTCATATGCATTGATGATACTTTTTTTCTTAAAACACTCACTTTCTGGCTTGCCTACTTTTGTTTTCAAATCATTGATAAGTTCATTTAAATCAGTAGTAGGAGCAGAGTGTACCTGAGATGAAGATGCAGTTTCTTTCTCGATTATGGCCATGAATGCCACATTTGCTCTTTTGATGTCATCTGCAATGTCTTCTTCATGATTGCTCCAATCAAATTTACCTTCATGTTGTGTAGTCACTGCCACATTACCTTGATTTCTTGGTTGATTTTGATTTGCTTGATTTAGATTATTCATTTGAGGCTGAAAGTTGTTGAAGTTGGGATTGTAGTTGTTGTTGGGATTGAAGTTGTTATTGAAGTTTTGGTTGTTGTTGAAGTTATGGTTGTTGTTTCTTTGCTGATTTTGCTGGTATTGCTGTTGACCTCTTTGTTGTTGATTCTGGAGTTGATTCATCTGATAGTTTCTTGGCAAGTTGCATTCTCTTGCAAAATGTCCTGGCTGTTGGCAATTGTAGCAGATTGCCTTTAACTTGTCAAATCCAATTCTTTCATTTGGTCCAGAAATCAGAGATCTACCAGTCCTATTATACAACCTCTTACTACTCGAAGCTAACATTGCAGCTTGCCACTTCAAATCCATGTCTTCCAAATCATCAGCATCTATCTGCTCTAAATCATCTTGTACTACACTTGTGTGGATTAGGTTCTTTGCAACAAATGCATTATATGATTCAGTAAACATAGACAACAAGGCTTGAGTTTCACTGCCTTGACCATGTCCACCACCAGTGTGAGGAACATTTCCACTTGCCACAGAGGCTGAGTCAGTGTCATCAATTAGTTGAACATTGAATCTTTGCTAGTTTCCTTGATTGCTTGAGCTAACACCAACAAATGATTTTGGAGTATCAGAATTGAGTTTAACAGGTTCTTCAATGATAGGAATCTGTTGTTGATTCTTTGTAGTCAGATTTCCCATAGGTGCAATCAATGCATTTGAAACATTGAAGCATGGTCTTTCCTCCCTTATCATTTCATTTTCAATCATTTCTATCTCAGCAGCTTGAAGAAAACACACAAAATCATCTACCTTTAGCTCAATGAAGTTGTGCTTTGTGAGAATGAACTTGCAGGCAGTATACCATTCTTTTGGCATAGAATTGAGCAGCTTTGTGTTGAGGTCAAAGTAAGTCATCACATAGTCTGTGGTTATGAGCTCATTCACAATTCCTAGAAACCTCTCAAGAATTGATTTCTACCTTTCTCCTTCTTTATACTTGAATCTTTCTAACTGCTGCTTCAATCTCTGCTTCTTGATGTTCTTGAGTTCAACATTTCGTTCAAACATCTCAAGAATTGCATCATACATTGCCTTGGCATTGGGATGATGTGCAACCTTGGTGAGTATCTCCCAATACAGACCTAGCTTTAACATAGCTAAAGCCTTGTCAACCACCTTTCTCATTCTTTCTCTCACAGTAGCAGTTGCTGCCTGATTTGCACCTTCTGCAGCAGCAACTTGTGGACCATTCTTGATGGAGTTCCACATGTCAACATCATTGTAGCAAATTTTCCTGTCTAGACAATCTAGGAATCTTATTAGTAGACACCTCTTGTTCCTCATAACCAGACATTTTTGTGAAAACAAAATTAATTTCTTAGTAAAACAGGGTAAAATAATCAGATCTGAGAACAAATCTATAGATCTGATGTGTCTGATATGATTAGAACAAGATTTAAATATAAATTTTAAAACTTTAATTGAAATAAGGAAGAGAAAACACCGGTAGATTGTAGATCTGGAAGAAAAATAAAAACAGAGCTGTTAACGTCACAAATCAATGGAACAGAGGTCTGCTTACGTCATTCTTCTTCAAATCTTCAATCAGCAACCCAAATCTTTCCAAAATAGTAGTTACTAGCTCTGATACCACTTGTCAGGTCCCCGATTTCAGCTGGATCTTACTTAATCATGTCATAACTCACACAGATTAATGTGCCGACAAGAGAGTTAATAACGAGTTGCTATTTTTTGAAAGATTAATGTTTGTTAAAGGCGGAATCAATAACAAACATGATAGTTGCAATTAATAATCTAAGGTATAAAGAACACACAGGATTCACTCAAAAGATTTCCATCTATATAATATAAAATCATACAAAGTGGATAATCGATTTAGGATTTAAAGAATCCTAGGACAGCAGTTGATGTGTTGAATAACACACTTATATTTCCTTACAATTTTATAATGTTTTAATGATTTAATATCAAATTTATGTAAGTTTAGGGGGTTAAGTGCAAAGTTTTACAAAGTTGAAATGTTTTGTGTAGGTTATGGAAAGATGTGGAAAAAAAGGCAAGAAAAAGAGAACTTGGAGGGTTTAAGTGTCAAAGTTTAATCAAGGCCCGACCCAAGCCCACATCTTAGAGGCCTTGTATAATATTATTTGAAGTTAATTATCAAAAGAAATCTGCCATTATCTCATCAAGAATCCCGAAATACAACAAACCCTAAACCCTAACTAAGGGTTGCGATCGGAAGTCAGCCGGCCGGAAAAAGAAAAAAGAAAAAAAAAGAAAGAAGGAGGCGGCTGAGGCTGTTGGCGGCTGGAAAAGAAAGAGGAACCTCGGGGCAGCAGCTAGGGGTCATTAACAATCATAAATCTCAGCCATACTTGATAGTAATTCATCCTTAAACTTTAATTATTGTTCAAGAACCTTAACTTTATTAATTTGGTCTTTTGATTTGAATTGTTTTGCAATTGATTGATAGTTTGACTTATAATTGATTTTGTTTGGATCTTGAATGAGTTTTATAATGTTTATGATGATGTTTATGGTGTTTTTCATAAGTATGCACGGCTGTCCAAAATCTATGAGTAGCTAAACTCGCTTGTTCTACCTAGGATAGATGATTGTTGAGTAGTTTTGACTTGTTTAATGGATTGTTAATGTTCAAGACTTGAATTATTGATGTAAAGTTTAACTAAACCATGAATTATATTGTGTGTGATGGCTGTGTTTTATTTGTTATTACTTATAATCCTCTTGCATTAGTTAATTGAATTGGTTTTTTGATTAATTGATTGCTTGTTAGACTTTTGACTTGGTGTTTAGAGTTTATTTGCGGGGTGTACAACCGTAGGGATAAGTGTAACACCCCGTAAGCGCAGCGGAAACGTAAACGGGATGCAACAGACACGTCTGATATCAACAGCATTGCTTATAAAGAGAACACCACTACATTAATTTACATCATATTAC
Organism: Bidens hawaiensis; assembly: GCF_021521415.1. Taxonomy (NCBI): domain Eukaryota; kingdom Viridiplantae; phylum Streptophyta; class Magnoliopsida; order Asterales; family Asteraceae; genus Bidens; species Bidens hawaiensis. Next base: position 232,228 of record NW_027494958.1, read on the forward strand.
ATTGTTCCGAGTTTAGTTCCCGTCTAGGCGATAGCACATAAGTTTTACCAACATTACATTAACATATTTAATACAAAAAGATCATTCAGCTTCCACAAAAAGCACGCATCGTCAAGCATGTAGCACTTATTCCAGTTTGGGTGTACCTAGAAAGCATGTAAAGAAAACGGGTCAACTACGAATAGTTGGTGAGTTTCACTAATTTAAATAAACAGTGACAAATCATTATAATAATCTTATATTAGCGATGTAATTATGCTGAGCCCACAAGTGAAACCTCTGACTATCCACACACAACCCCGTGGCATACTCCGCCCACGGACCTGCCCCAAACCGCTATGCCTAACATTACATAGCAAAAATATATATAACAACAAAATAGACATGTGCAACTGGCTGGGAAACATCAGCAAATCCATGCCGGACCAGTTGGGTTTGTCAGACCAATAGTACTATTCACACTCTACCGGCTTTCAGTTAATCACTCGTGTTGCGGGGCCTTACAATGTTAGCAACTCAGACAATTACCATCTTAGTACATTTCCGTACGATTCCCTTACAATAAAACATATATAAATACACGCAAATCCATGCGTTCAGTATGTACTTAAACATTTCAATAGTAACATGCTTTCCGCCCCGGGAAAATATTTAAAAACAGTTCAGAAAAAGGGGCTCGTGAAACTCACCTTATCGTAAACAAGCAGATAACACAGTACACAAGCTTTTAATCCGGATCTGTAACACGATCCCTAAGTTCGTTACTATACAATCACTATTAATATAACTTTCACCGTGTTAACCGGTACATCTGGGGACACTGTTAACCCAGTACTGTATCCGTTCTGGGGCAATGTTAACCCAGACACACTTCTCCGGACTCAGATTGTGATATCGTTTGGAGTTCACTAGTCAAAATTACTATTAGTCGTTTTTCCCGTTTTGCATGCCTAGCACGGTTATCCGTTTTTACGTTTCAAAAATGAGTTTGGTCACACACGACCCGAAAATGGTTGTTGACTAATAATTTAATTAAAGTTGTGAATTTAGAGCTCGGTTTAGACGCCCCGATTGGCCGCGGGACCCGTTTCCATCTTTGGCGTACCGGAAACTGTTAAATCGGTTAAAATTACTCAAATCATCCGAATTATTTTCGGATGATTTACATTTAACTCAGTTATATAAAAACATTTCATTTTTAGGGTTTTTATACACCAGCCAGCTCGCTTAGGCGAACCTTACCGGTTTACGCGTTTTAAGCTTTAAAAGTTTGTTTTTATTTTCTTTTTAGCACAAATAATTATCCGTTTAGTCTCGGATCTTGAAATTTTTCACAAATCACTTTTTGACAGTTGGGAATTTTATAAAAATATTTCCAGAATTAATTTTTATATTTAAAGTTTATTTATCTATTTTTAAACACCATTTAAACACTAAATATGTCGTAAATACCAAACGATCTTAGAAAAATCCCAAATTTTTCCTGGATGACCCCTGACATCCACATAGTCCCCTGCAATTTTTCTAGAACCAAAATACCTTTTTACATGCCATCTTCACTAAAACCGAGCTAGAAGACCCTAGAAATCGTTTAACCGAAAAGCCTACTTAGACTTCTCCAACGGACCTAAAATTTTGTGTGTGATTTTTACATGTTATAAAAAGCTTATCTGAAATTTTACAGAATTTTTAATGATATTTAACTATTTTTCACCATTTTTAGCCAAAACCGAGCATTAAATTCACCAAATATTCATCTTTTGTCCAAAAATTACCAAAATTTCACAGAACTCATATTTTCATATATCTAACACCCTTGTAAAATTTCATGACCTAACTCTAAACGTGTCACAATCTGTCCAAAACACAAACATCATACAAAAACCGAACTACCTTGTGTTTCTAGCTTCAAATCGCAAGGATCTCGCTTTCTAGCCTTGGTTAACAACTAGATACAGCACCTACAAGCACAATAACACCACACCAAGCAAGTTACACCCACAATCAAGCCATTTCTTTCATGGTTTCGGTTATGATATAAAAACAAAGATTTGAGCCGTAAAAATTCGTTTTTGGTTCGTTTAACTCCTTTCTTGGACCAAGATCCCTTGTATAACCCGTATACATCACTTGATCATGCAAGAATCGGTTTTCATCTTTGAAACCTCATTTTCTTGCAAATAAACTCAAGAAACGAAGATGGAAACGTAAATAACTCGACTTTTTACCTCGGTTTTCTTGCTAAAATCTCGGGTTTTAGTTCATACTTTGGAGAGAGTTGAAAGATTGTTGAATGTGGTTTACAAAAAAAGAAACAAGTAAAGGGGTTATACCCCTTACTTCCGATCGGAATAGATAGGGGGGTGGGGTGGGACCCACTTCTCCATTTCTAGCCATTCATTCAGATTTCTGAAATCTGGATAATGTTTTGGATAATCTGGTTCAGTTCGTTTTTCGGTTAAATATTTAATTCGGCTTAAAACGAGGCTAAATTGGTCGTTTTCGGCTTAAAAAAAGAAATTTACTTAAAACCGATTTAAAAACTTTAAAAACTTAAACAATGACATTTATTATATTAAAACATCATATTATTAATAATTGCGCATCTTTTTCGGCTTGATCGATCGTCTCTTGCTTGGTTTGGTATTAAAGGTTTCGTTTAACGTACCGACGTACCATTAAATCGAAATTCTTTTTCTGTGCTTTAATTCACTTATCCTGAAGCTTTAACACTTCGTAAACATCACTAAATATCTTATATCTCGTCTATAATGTAATCCTCGATCCGTTCAGCTTCAATAATCGTTAATCGGTTAATCGTATTTCCAATACGATTAACTGTATAATCGAGTATAATCCGTAGTGTGAATCATACATACTCGTATAAACGCATTATAATTCATATATTCATTATCAAATAACACATAAATAGTATATACCGGCTAGGGTATACCTGAATTTGCCGGAATCGTTACAATAAGTGGGTAATATAATCATCTAAAATCAGTTAAAATACACATTCTTTGAGACCGAGAGGTGATAAGAAGTAATATTGTCTCATTGCTTTTACTTGTTAGAATTAAGACCGCGCGAGAGCGGGTTTTTGTCTTGTCAAGTTTGAGTGTTTATGTGCAATTAGTTGGTTTAATTTGGGTTAAGTTAAATTGTTCCTCTATCCTTGGTTGCGTAGTATTCGTTTCCATTAGGTTAGTGTGTCGGTGAGACCGAGAGGTGAGTCGGTATTTGAACACGTTAATAATTTTTTTTCCGGTTTATTCTTTAAAATCAACTAAAATAAGTTAGAGTTTGTTAGAGAGATTGAGAGGTAATTTGACTTTCTTAAACAAGTTTTAGTTGTGTCATCTTTTATAATCGGTGTCGTGAATATTTTCAATCCGTTGTCTTGTTATTTCTGTCAACATGATTCATTCCTAGGTAGACGTTTTTATCACTGCATTCAAAGTTTTCAAAGTTTTGTTAAAAGTTTTTATTTAATTAAGTTAAGTAGTTTAATCAATTTTAAATATTAAAATATCCTTTAAATAATATTTTGGTGAGTCTTGGTTAGAGTTTCCTAATTATAAACGTTTTCACGTGTCTTCGAGTTCGATATCCGGACTTTCCTTATCTGTGCTATACGCGATCGGTACACTTGCCGTTTGTGTGAACTAAGATAGATTGTTTGGTTTTTAAAGCTTAGTTGCGACTTGTGTTTTATTTATATATATTTTCGCACGTCAAGTTTTTGGCGCCGTTGCCGGGGACACGGTTAGAGGCGTATTAAGAACGACTTGAGTTATGATTTGCCTTGTTTACTACTTGTCTTTCTTATTTGTTTTTTTATTAGTTTAAAATAGTTTAGCTAATTAATATTTCTTTTATTTATTTTAATAGTTGTATGCGACGTACTCGATCTCTAGGACCACCAGAAGTTGAAGGATTTCCCGAATCAGAGAGAGAGCTTCTTGAGAGACGTTGTACAAAACCGTCTTCCAGTTCATCTACATCCTTCGGTAATACGTTTTCTTCTCCTACTTTTTCTGAACCCGTCAATATGGATAGGATTATGGGCGACGCGAATCCACTACCGAGGAGGACAGTTGCAGACCGGGCCCGTCCGGTCGATGCTGGCGCGAGATCCAGCATTGCTCCACCAGCTATAGGAGTTCAAACGACTTGGCAGATTCCATCTAATGTTCTGAACACGATTACTCATTCTGCTCAATTTCACGGGTTGCTCCACGAGAACCCGCATTCTCATCTCACTCGTATTGCACGTATCTGCGACACGTTTCATCTTGCCGGCGTATCCGAAGATGCCATAATACTCCGAATCTTTCCGTTCTCACTCGTTGATCATGCGAGTCTGTGGCTTGAGTCCATCCCACAGGGATCCATTGCTACTTGGGCTGCCATGCAGACCCAATTTCTTGAAAAATACGATCCTCCGGCTAAGGCCGCTCGTTTGCGTAACCAGATTCATTCTTTCCAGATGGAGGACACCGAGAGCTTCTACGAGGCGTGGGAAAGGTTCAAAAATCTACTTGCGTTATGTCCAAACCACGGCCTACAATACTGGGCGGTTGTAGAGATGTTCTACAACGGAGTGACGTACGCAACTCAGAGTATGCTCGACACAGCTGCAGGAGGTAACCTACTGACAACGAAAGATACGGATGAGTGCATTGCCTTGTTTAACGGTTTAGCCATGAGTGGATACCAGCGACCACCAGTTAAGAGCACCAAAACCGTCGATTCCCTATCACGCGGCATGCATTCGGTCGACAACAGCACCGCACTGGCGGCACAAGTTGAAGCGTTAGCAAAGATCGTGAAGGACTTGCAGGTGAAAAGTAAGTAATGCGAGATCTGCAGAGGGGGACACGATACCGTTCAACGCCCCGTAGGTTTCCAGGAGGAGGCAGTCGACTTCGTTAATAATCCAAACCGAAATCAACATTCTTTCAATTCGTATAATTCGGGGTGGAGAGGTAACCAAAATTCCAACTGAAGGAACGGAAATCAGTCGGGCTTCCAGAAACGTCAGAGCCTATTCCAGGATTCCGGTGAGGGACCGAGTAGTGGGGAGAAGAAGCCCACGTTAGAGGAGATGATGGCACAGCAGACACAGATGCTGTCGCAACTCATGACTTGAGAGGACTCCCGTCACAAAGAAACTCAAGAGAAATTCCTGGGGCACGAGTCATTCATGAGAAATCAAGGAGCGTCAATTCAAAATCTTGAGCTTCAGATGGGAGAGATAGCAAGTCGTCTAAATGAGAGGTCGCCAGGTACACTTCCAAGTAACACTGAACAAAATCCGAAGGCGTTTGCGAAGGCTGTGACGACAAGGAGCGGTGCGGGGGCACGTAGCGAGCCCGTGATTCAAAAGGCGATGAGAGGAGTCTTTAACGAGCCTGCGGTAGATGTAGAGGAGCAGGTAGACAAGGAGATTCAGTTGGAGTCTCCACCGGCCAGGGTGCATCAAAGGCACAGCCCAGGAAGTACAGCACATGCCGAGAACCAACCATCACCCAGCACACCACCGAGAGTCTACAAACCTAGACTCCCATTTCCCGAGAGAGTCCGTAGGGATAGAGACGAGGAGCAAAACTCCAAATTTCTTGATTTTCTAAAGCAACTTCATCTTAATATTCCTTTCCTTGAGGCATTCACGCAAATGCCCAAATACGCAAAGTTTCTTAAGGATATTCTATCGAACAAAGAGAAGTTAGCCGAAGTCTCTTCCATTCCTCTAAGTGCTGGTTGCTCTACAGTCTTGCAGAGAAAGTTACCCGAAAAGATGTCCGATCCTGGGAGTTTCACAATTACCTGCATCTTGAGTGATAATACGGTCGTCCATGCGCTGGCAGATCTTGGTGCCAGTATTAATCTCATGCCGTATTCCGTGTATCGCAAGTTGGGACTAGGCGAACCGAGGCCTACCCGTATGAGTATCCAGCTTGCTGATCGTTCTGTGAAATACCCCCGAGGGGTGGTCGAGAACATGCTTGTTCGTGTCGACAAGTTCATCTTCCCGGTGGACTTTGTCATCCTGGACATGAACGATGACGATAGTGTCCCACTCATCTTGGGCTGCCATTCCTTGCCACAGCACATGCATTGATCGATGTCTGCGAGGGTAAATTAATCTTAAGAGTTGGGGATGAGAACGTCACCTTTGACGTTCGACAGTCACTGAAACACCCCAAGTCTGCTGATGACTCCTTATACTTCATTGATACCATCATGGAGCATGTAGGGGAGTTTCTTAGTGAAATTTGTGAGGATCTGCCTCCGACACCCAGATTCTCGATAGGGAGATTCCGGAGATTGAAATGGTTGCCGTGACCAATCAGTCCCTAAATGACGACACCGAGTCGCATACCCCTGAATCTGGCGTGTCTGCTGAGATCGTACGAGATGATCTGATGGACCGACCTTCAGTCGAGAGTCCTCCTCTTTCCTTAGAGCTTAAGGATTTACCTTCCCACCTTGAGTATGCTTTTCTAGATGAAGAGAGGAAGCTTCCGGTTATCATTGCATCTGCGTTGACCGAGGTCGAGAAGGAGAAGTTGTTGAGGGTGCTACGAGAGCACAAGGAGGCTATTTCTTGGAAGATTATCGACATCAAGGGTATCAACCCTTCGTTCTGCACTCATAAAATCCTCATGGAGGAAAATTTCAAAACTGTCGTCCAGCCGCAACGGCGGCTTAATCCGAAAATGCAAGAGGTCGTAAAGAAGGAGATCATTAAACTCCTTGATGCGGGGATCATTTTCCCCATTTCTGATAGTGCTTGGGTGAGTCCAGTCCAAGTGGTTCCTAAAAAGGGGGGGAATGACTGTCGTCACCAACGAGAGGAACGAGCTTATTCCCACGAGCACTTTGACTGGATGGCGAGTCTGCATCGACTATCACCGACTGAATGATGCCACCAGGAAAGACCACTTTCCTCTCCCATTCATTGATCAGATGTTAGAGCGTTTAGCAGGTCAGTAGTACCACTCTTTCCTAGACGGTTTCTCCGGGTACTTCCAGGTTCCGATAGCTCCCGACGACCAGGAGAAAACCACTTTCACCTGCCCTTACGGAACGTTTGCTTACAAACGTATGCCGTTCGGACTTTGTAACGCTCCGGCCACATTTCAGAGGTGTATGGTGGCCATTTTCCATGATATGATCGAGGACTCCATGGAGGTGTTCATGGACGATTTTTCCGTATTTGGGAATTCCTTCGATCATTGTTTATCAAATCTCGAGAGGATGATGTCCCGCTGCGTTGACACCAACCTAGTCCTTAACTGGGAAAAATGTCATTTCATGGTTCGCGAGGGCATTGTTCTAGGGCATCGAATCTCAAGTGCGGGGATAGAGGTTGACCGGGCAAAGGTCGAGATCATTTCTAATCTCCCCCCGCCCACTTCTGTGAGATCAATTCATAGTTTTCTAGGTCATGCCGGGTTCTACCGCCGGTTCATCAAAGATTTTTCTAAAATCGCGAGACCCATGACCAAACTCTTGGAGAAGGATGCTCCATTTATTTTTTCTGAGCAGTGTATCAAGGCGTTTGATCTTCTAAAAGACAAACTAGTTAACGCCCCGATCATGGTTGCTCCCGACTGGTCGTTACCATTCGAGTTGATGTGTGACGCGAGCGACTTCGCAGTCAGAGCGGTTCTTGGACAACGGAAGGATAAACATTTCCATCCGATCTATTATGCGAGCCGGACCTTAAATGGCGCACAGGAAAGCTATACCACCACCGAAAAAGAGCTTTTAGCTGTGGTGTTCGCTTTCGACAAATTTAGGTCCTATCTGGTTTTGTCCAAAACGATTGTTTATACGAATCATGCCGCTATTAGATATCTTTTCAGTAAGCAGGATGCTAAGCCTCGTCTTATCCGATGGATCCTGTTGCTTCAAGAGTTCAATATAGAGATCCGTGATAAAAAGGGTGCCGAGAATGTGGCGGCTAATCATCTTTCACGACTAGAGGGAGTTGATTCAAGAGATTCAGGAGTTAGGATCGACGATCGTTTTCCGACGGAGAGTCTGATGTTCGTTACTGCACAAGAGGAAGGTTTTCCATGGTTTGCTGATTTCGCGAACTATCTTGCTGACGGATACCTCCCAAAGATGCCTTACCAGCAAAAGAAGAAATTCTTTGCTGACATCAAATTTTACCTTTGGGACGATCCATATCTTTTCCGCATTGGTGCGGATCAACTTATTAGAAGATGTGTGGATATCAAGGAAGGATGGCAAATTTTGAGCCATTGTCATGTGGGACCGACTGAAGGTCACCACGGTGTGAGTTCTACGACAAAGAAAGTCTTTGATTCTGGTTTTTACTGGCCGTCTATCTTTAAGGATGCTCATCTGTTCGTTAAGAGTTACGATCGTTGCCAGCGTGTCAGCAACATTTCTTCACGAAACGAAATGCTTTAGAATGCCATTCAAGTTTGTGAGGTTTTTGATATTTGGGGTATTGATTTCATGGGACCGTTTCCATCTTCGCGTGGAAACAAATACATACTCGTGGCCGTCGATTACGTGTCTAAGTGGGTTGAGGCCAAAGCTCTACCCACCAATGATGCCCGAGTGGTAGTCCGTTTTCTGAAAAGTCTATTTGCTCGTTTTGGAGTCCCGAAAGCCTTGATCAGTGATCGAGGTACTCACTTTTGCAACTCGCAGATGGATAAGGCGTTGAAGCGTTATGGGGTCACCCATTGGCTTGCGACCGCCTACCACCCACAGACTAGTGGGCAAGTGGAAGTGAGTAATCGGGGAATCAAACGTATTCTCGAGAAAACGGTTGGTTCAAATAGTCGGGATTGGTCCGACAAATTAGATGACGCTCTGTGGGCCTTCAGTACAGCTTACAAGACTACGACTGGTTCCACACCATTTTGGATGATTTATGGGAAGGCCTGTCATCTTCCTGTTGAATTGGAACACCGCGCTTCATGGGCCCTTCAAAGGGTTAATCTGGATTTACCCGCCGCAGAGGGTAATCGTTTCCATCAATTACATGAATTAGAGGAGCTCCGGGATCACGCTTATGCACAATCATTTCGGTATAAGGAGCATACGAAGGAACTGCATGACAGGAAATTAAAGGGTAATAAGCAGTTCAAGTGTGGGGATAAAGTTTTACTGTATAACTCACGATTGAGGTTATTCCCGGGAAAGTTAAAATCCCGATGGTCGGGACCGTTCACGGTTACTGAGGTTTTCCCGTATGGCACGATTGAGATACAAGACCGAAGCGGGAAGTTTAAGGTGAACGGCCATAGATAGAAGCACTACATAGGAGAGCCGATAACTGATCAGATAGTCGAGGTGTTTTACCTTGATTCATTCACCGAGGAATAGTCGTGATGGATGCATCACTCGGGAGATAGCCCGAGTTGTAGAGTTTGTATTATGATTCTCTTATTATCTGTTTTTATTTGTTTTATTTTTATTTATATTTATAAAAACATAAAAATACAAAAAAAATAAATATTTAATAAAAATAAAAAATAAAAAAATTTAAAAAAAATTCAAAAACACAAAAATATGTTTATTTCTTATGTTTTTGTTTTCTGTTTTGTACGCCGCTACATGCGAGCGAGTTTGAGTTGTTACAGGTATTATTATGCGCATAGTAGCTCTGATGGCGTTTGAGTTGTTGCGGCCGCGAATGAAATGCTACACGGTCGTTCGTTCGAATCATACACAGCTGATGAAGAATTTGCATCTAAACCAGGGGAGTAACCCGTTCTTTATTTTATTTTCTGCTATTTTAAGTTTTACTTTTTGCTTCAAGTTTTTAATTTTATGCTTTACGTTTTATTTTTATTTTATTTCTTTTCCTCGTTCTCATCGAGGACGATTTCATTCTAAGTGTGGGGATGGGAATTTATTTTACTTAGTTGTAGAAAAAAAATTAAAAAATTTTAAAAATAAAAAATTTTCACTTGTTTTTCGTTTTCGTACGTTGTTTAAGTTGAAAAAAAAGAAAGAAAAAAATGCCCCTTGTTTTTAGTTTCTTTTGCATTAAAGTGGGAGATGATGATATTTATCGGAAATCGGTTTTTCAAACTACTAATAATATGAGATAAATAAAAGAAAACGCACTTAACTTGGGATGTGTCGGTAGGCTCAGCCTTGAAAATGAAAGGGCAAATTTGATAAAACGGTTTAAACGGAAATCTTTTGTGGGTAAAGCGTTTTTTCCGTGGAAAATAAGCAATGAAAGGTCGGGCTATACTCAAGCCTCAAATTTTGGTATGAAAAAAGTGGAAATATAATGAGTTTTTTAAAAAATCTGAATACGTTATCATATGATGCTTGGGTAGGTTTAACGTTAGAGTATGCCGTGTAGCATGTGATATAAATCTTAAAATGCTAGTTTAGTGTTTTACACCTCATCGGCGTATGGTTTTATAACCTTAAATCCTGTATTGATGGGATGCTTCAGGTCCGGAGACCATGGGTCTGTATGCAATCTATTTAGCTGGGTATTCACAATTCCTAAGTGGGGTTGTGAATATTTAAAATAAAGCCAAAGAGCAAACTCTTATAAGTCTATAAACATGATCACAACAGTACGAAAGTACAAATACACTACAGACTTGATCATCCACGCTGTTAGTCATGTGGGGTCCCCTTGCTCGCGTCTCATTACCATTAAGAAACGGACCACAAGGGACACACTACATTTAAGCCCTACAGATAAAATTTTGCATACTCACATATGGTTATGGATTTGGGGTATTGCTTGATAACGGGGGTATGTCATGTTGTGGGGAGCACTGGCTATAAATAATTGAACCTTAATCATATCTAATGGCTGCTTGGTAGACTTTGATGCTTAAGCTTAGGTGGATAAACAATACCCTTGATCGTCTTAACTATTCATAAATGTGGAGCAACAAAGTTTTAATTCTGCTAACTTTGAGGTTTAAGTCAAGTTGGGGAGGTCTGGTCCGGTAAAAGCAGAAAATAAGCGGGTCTTAATTGTGTAAACCACTAAGTAATATTATTGTCGGATCTTATTTGTCCCGGTAAAGATTAAAGCATGGGTTTAGGTGGACAACAATAAGCGGTTTTTGCGTTTTTCTGAGCTTTAAAATCTAACCTATATGTTTGATTTGACTTTGATTTTCCGATTCTGATCCAACTGCAGTAAAATCTTTTTCAGGGACGAAAAAGTCTTAAGTGTGGGGATGTTTGATGTGTTGAATAACACACTTATATTTCCTTACAATTTGATAATGTTTTAATGATTTAACATCAAATTTATGTAAGTTTAGGGGGTTAAGTGCAAAGTTTTACAAAGTTTAAATGTTTTGTGTAGGTTATGGAAAGATGTGGAAAAAAAGGCAAGAAAAAGAGAACTTGGAGGGTTTAAGTGTCAAAGTTTCAAAGTTTAATCAAGGCCCGACCCAAGCCCACATTTTAGAGGCCTTGTATAATATTATTTGAAGTTAATTATCAAAAGAAATCTGCCATTATCTCATCAAGAATCCCGAAATACAACAAACCCTAAACCCTAACTAAGGGTTGCGATCGGAAGTCAGCCCGCCGGAAAAAGAAGAAAGAAAAAAAAAAGAAAGAAGGAGGCGGCTGAGGCTGTTGGCTGCTGGAAAAGAAAGAGGAACCTCGGGGCAGCAGCTAGGGGTCATTAACAATCATAAATCTCAGCCATACTTGATAGTAATTCATCCTTAAACTTTAATTATTGTTCAAGAACCCTAACTTTATTAATTTGGTCTTTTGATTTGAATTGTTTTGCAATTGATTGAGAGTTTGACTTATAATTGATTGTGTTTGGATCTTGAATCAGTTTTATAATGTTTATGATGATGTTTATGGTGTTTTTCTTAAGTATGCATGGCTGTCCAAAATCTATGAGTAGCTAAACTCGCTTGTTCTACCTAGGATAGATGATTGTTGAGTAGTTTTGACTTGTTTAATGGATTGTTAATGTTCAAGACTTGAATTATTGATGTAAAGTTTAACTAAACCATGAATTATATTGTGTGTGATGGCTGTGTTTTATTTGTTATTACTTATAATCCTCTTGCATTAGTTAATTGAATTGGTTTTGATTAATTGATTGCTTGTTAGACTTTTGACTTGGTGTTTAGAGTTTATTTGCGGGGTGTACAACCATAGGGATAAGTGGGTAATATAATCATCTAAAATCAGTTAAAATACACCTTCTTTGAGACCGAGAGGTGATAAGAAGTAATATTGTCTCATTGCTTTTACTTGTTAGAATTAAGACCGCGCGAGAGCGGGTTTTTGTCTTGTCAAGTTTGAGTGTTTATGTGCAATTAGTTGGTTTAATTTGGGTTAAGTTAAATTGTTCCTCTATCCTTGGTTGCGTAGTATTCGTTTCCATTAGTTTAGTGTGTCGGTGAGACCGAGAGGTGAGTCGGTATTTGAACACGTTAATAATTGTTTTTCCGGTTTATTCTTTAAAATCAACTAAAAATAAGTTAGAGTTTGTTAGAGAGACTGAGAGGTAATTTGACTTTCTTAAACAAGTTTTAGTTGTGTCATCTTTTATAACCGGTGTCGTGAATATTTTCAATCCGTTGTCTTGTTATTTCTGTCAACATGATTCATTCCTAGGTAGACGTTTTTATCACTGCAGTCAAAGTTTTCAAAGTTTTGTTTAAAGTTTTTATTTAATTAAGTTAAGTACTTCAATCAATTTTAAATATTAAAAAATCCTTTAAATAATATTTTGGTGAGTCTTGGTTAGAGTTTCGTAATTATAAACGTTTTCACGTGTCTTCGAGTTCGATATCCGGACTTTCCTTATCTGTGCTATACGCGATCGGTACACTTGCCGTTTGTGTGAACTAAGATAGATTGTTTGGTTTTTAAAGCTTAGTTGCGACTTGTGTTTTATTTATATATATATTTTCGCACGTCAGCAGTCATACAATATTCTCTCTCAATAAATGTGTCTGTCTATCCTTATCTGTGTGTCTTGGGCGGCGTGCCATAAAACATTCTATTTATAGGCCTGCACCCTATGACAGCTGTCATTCATTCTAGAAACCCTAAATACAACGTACATATTCAAAATTACATATTCAAAATAAACTAAGTGTAAAACAAGTTTTCTGGGTAGGCTTTTCATCAAACTTCTCATTCCGAGTACGCTGTGTACTCTGCCATCCTTCATGACTTGGTAACATAGAAGTGTGCCCGAGATCAGTTTCTGGATAGACTTTTCTTGAAATTTTACCAAGTAAAATACTTACCGGGTATACTTCAGTCATCTTCGCTTTGTCAAACTTTGCCCGACAAATCCTTACGAGCAACCTTGTTCTTCAATGATCCATTTCAACTCTTTGCTATAAAGTAACTTATTTGCAAAGTGTACTCGGGAGTATAATACCTTGCTTGAGTTGAACCTTGCCCGATGTTACTTAGAGATATTCCAATTTCATCAAGCCTACTTGGATCATATTTATTAATGAATACCTTGCCCGGTCTTCCAATCACTTGGCCTCTTGGACTTGGTTAACCAAACCTTACTCGGAAGAGTAATATACTTGGTTCTAAAGAACAGACTTGCATGATACAGTGAACCATGCCCGGATTTACATAAACTAGTGTACCTTTCCCGGCAATGCACTAATTTGCAAACCCTGCTCGGATATCCACTAAAGAAGACTACTTGAAGTAAACCTTGCCCGATAGACAAAATATCGTACCCGGCTAAGTAAAAGCTTTCTCAGATGTCTAAGGTGTGCCCAGATCCATACTTAGAAAATTATGAGGAGGTTGAGAAGATTCCAATCTTCCATGTACTTCATTTAGGTCAAATCTATTACTCAACAATCTTCCCTTATGTCAATTTCTTGACGCAACAAATTCTATAACTGTTGAACTTGGATGCCCCTTATATTCTCTCTTACAATGTTAGTTTGAGCTGAGGGTCTCCATGGAAACCAACTCTCTATCCAATCGGATAGAGGTACAGTATGCCTACGTCCCACCCTCCCCAGACCTTACCTATAGCTTTGTTATTGATGGGATTCCACTGGGAATGGTTGATTGATTGATTGATTGATATGATTTGTTAGGAAATAAAGGTAGATCAAGCTCTTCGAAAAAATACCTACGAGAAATTCTATAAAGAATAATATGAAATAAATATGGATCGTATAACGAAGATAAAACTAGGTAGAGACTCGGGAATTGATGATCGAGTGCGTTCTTGCGAAAGTTAAATATTATGTTAGTTTATTATCAATATTATTATCACCTTATTTATCAAAGGTTTAAAGAAAATAACACATTTTATTTATATAAAATTATAACTATAAGTAAAATACTTAAATAAATATTTATAAAACTTTATAATTTATGTAAAGAGATTCCAATCAATAAAATACGTTAAATGTGTACACACACACACACACACACACACACACATATATATATTATTAATAAAGATTTATTTTAAATAAATATCGTAAATATTAGAGAATAAATAATAAATAAAAATACTTATATAACTTATAATCTTTTTATAAAACACTTGAATTTATAACATATGTTAAATAACGTGATATTCTAAATATATATATATATATATATATATATATATATATATATATATATATATATATGTATAACCCATTTTATAAATTGAAACCTTTATCAATTTTTAATAACTAAAATATATACATATATATATATATACATATATAAATAGATACACACACACATTGTTGGGTCAAGAGTTTGGGTCAGCTAAGTGTAAGTAACCATAGAGTGTTTTGGGTCAGCTGAGGTGTTCCAATCTAGGGGGAGATTGTTGGGTTAAGAGTTTGACCAAAATGAGGAGATTTGACCTAAACGAAGAATATGGAAGATTGGAATCTTCTCAACCTCCTCAGAAACTGCTATGTATTGAATCCGAGCACACCTTGGACCTTCGAGTAAGCTTTTACTTAGCCGAGTACGAGATTTTGCCTACTCGGGCAAGCTTTACTTCAAATAGTCTTCTTAAGTGGATATCCGAGCAAGGTATGCTTTTTAGTGATTTCCAAGTAAGGTTCATTGATTTGGCATATCCGAGTAAGGTTCACTTTTTCAAGTAGGGTTGTTCTTCAAGACCAAGTATTTTACTCTTCCGAGTAAGGTTTGGTCAACCAAGTCCAAGAAGCCAAGTAATTGGAAGACCGGGCAAGGTATTCTTTAATAATTATGGTCCGAGTATACTCGTTGAATTAATAGAATATCTCTAAGTTATTTCGAGTAAGGTTCTGCTCAAGTAAGGTATGTACTCCCGAGTACGCCTTATCCATAAGTTGTTCAACTGACAATGAGCCGAACAGACCGTAGAAGAACATGGTTGCTCGTAAGGATTTGTCGAGCAAAGTTTGATAAGTCCAAGATGATTGAAGTCTACTCGGTGAATATTTTACTTGGTAAAATATTCTTTAAGTAAAGTCTACCCGGAAACTGATTCCGAGTACACTTCTATGTTTACCAAGTCTGAAGGAAGGCCGAGTACACTGCGTACTCGGAGACTGAAGTTTAATGAAAAGCCGACCCGGAAGACTTGTTTTACACTTATTTTTATTTTTGAATATGTAATTTGAATATGTACTATCGGATAGGGTTTCTAGAAGGAATGAAAGCTGTCGTAGGTTGGCAGGCCTATAAATAGAATAATTAGGGCACGCCGCCAAAAGAGACAAAAAAAGGGACACGAAAAACACGGGATAAGACCGACACAATTAATTGAGAGAATATTTTGTATGTGACGGCTGTCCTAGGATTCCATATAAACCCTAAATTGATTACTCCTTTTGTATGATTAACATTATATAAATGGAAATCTTTTGAGTGAATACTTTGTGTGCCTTCTGTCTTTGAATATTCATTGCAACCGTATGTTTGTTATTGATTCCGCCTTTAACAAACGGTTATCTTTCTAAATACACTAACCCGTCATTAACTCTCTTGTCGACACGATTAATTTTGTGTGAGTTATGACATGATTTGAGTAAGATCCAGCTGAAATAGGGGACCCGACAAGTGGTAAAATCACTGAATCAGAGGGAGAATTCGCTGAAGCTTCTCTCATTTTATGAAAAGGACAGCTCAGATGATGAAGCTGACAATGGTACAGAAAATGAAAGGAAGGATCGTGAGGAAAGAAGGAAATTAAAAGGAAAAGAAATTGCATAAGAGGATGTTGAAATCAAGAAAATGGACTTTGAAATGAATACAATGGACTCTGAACTGAACGAATCTGAATCAGAATTCAAAAGAGTCTATGAGCAAAGAATGACAGAAATTCATGACAGAAAATTTCTGAGTCAAATGATGTCTGATAAAGACTTTAAAGAACAAGAAAATTTGTTGAAAATGTTTGAAGATGAGAAAAGGCTAAAAGAGGAAGTGAAGAATGTTAATCAGAAGGATGTGCCTCAAGAGTTGATTGAAAAATGCTTGAATGATCAAGAAATTCCAAATAGTGTGCTAGTCTCTCTGCTCAAACTAATTAAACAAGAAGAACCAGAGAAAGAGATAAAGGAGAAGCTAGACACTGTCATTGACAAGATTTCAAAGGCCTTAAATAAAGAAAAGAATACTCAAGACAATGAACTAAAAGGTTTGAAATTGAAAGATGATTTGGAACAAGAAGTGGAAATTCAAAAATTCTTAAGCAAATATGGTGGTAAACCAAAATTTTTGATTAAGAATAGAATTCCTTTTGAATATGTAAAGGTAATGACAAGAAAAGAGATTTTGAGCAACTTCAAGAAAATGAAAGGACAACAGCTGAACTTTAAGAAGGGAGCCGTTCAGTCTCTGGTTGGTAAGAACAATGGAATGTCCAAAAAGATGGTTGATCTATCAAGGATGACAATGAAAGGGAAATCCAAAGTAGAGAAATTCTGCAAACAGACAACATCTTTGCTCTCAAAGGAGAACAATACAAAGAAAACAAAAATGTCTGTGACTGCTTAGGAAAAACCAAAGCAGATGCACTTGAAGATGGATAAACCCTTTGTCAAGGCTGCTGTAAAAGCCAAAAACCCTTCAGTCAACTACAATGTTATGCCAAGTGTAATATTCTATGATTCCAGGACTGAACATCTGAATGTTATGTTGGAAAATGGAGAGATTGTGAAGATCTTCTCTAAAAATGACTTCAGAAAATTCAATCTATGGCAACTGACTGTGACTGCGGCATTGTATCTCTCTGATTGTAAGGAAAGACAAAGACCTACAAGTGACAAGCAATCAGAATTGCTATGATTCTTGAGAGAACAATAAAAATTGGACTTTCCATGCCTAAACAAGCATATTTGGCTAAATTGAAGAATGTTTAGGATTTGCTTATGTAATTTTTACTTATGTATTTTGATTATGAAATTTGATGTGTATTTTGCTAAGTGTAAGTAACCATAGAGTGTTTTGGGTCAGCTGAGGTGTTCCAATCTAGGGGGAGATTGTTGGGTTAAGAGTTTGACCCAAATGAGGATATTTGACCTAAACGAAGAATATAGAAGATTGGAATCTTCTCAACCTCCTCAGAAACTGCTATGTATTGAATCCGAGCACACCTTGGACCTTCGAGTAAGCTTTTACTTAGCCGAGTATGAGATTTTGCCTACTCGGGCAAGGTTTACTTCAAATAGTCTTCTTAAGTGGATATCCGAGCAAGGTATGCTTCTTAGTGATTTCCGAGTAAGGTTCATTGATTTGGCATATCCGAGTAAGGTTCACTTTTTCAAGCAGGGTTGTTCTTCAAGACCAAGTATTTTACTCTTCCGAGTAAGGTTTGGTCAACCAAGTCCAAGAAGCCAAGTAATTGAAAGACCGGGCAAGGTATTCTTTAATAATTATGGTCCGAGTATACTCGTTGAATTAATAGAATATCTCTAAGTTATTTCAAGTAAGGTTCTACTCAAGTAAGGTATGTACTCCCGAGTATGCCTTATCCATAAGTTGTTCAACTGACAATGAGCCGAACAGGACCATAGAAGAACATGGTTGCTCGTAAGGATTTGTCGAGCAAAGTTTGATAAGTCCAAGATGATTGAAGTCTACTCGGTGAATATTTTACTTGGTAAAATATTCTTTAAGTAAAGTCTACCCGGAAACTGATTCCGAGTTCACTTCTATGTTTACCAAGTCTGAAGGAAGGCCGAGTACACTGCGTACTCGGAGACTGAAGTTTAATGAAAAGCCTACCCGGAAGACTTGTTTTACACATAGTTTTATTTTTGAATATGTAATTTGAATATGTACTATCGGATAGGGTTTCTAGAAGGAATGACAGCTGTCTTAGGTTGGCAGGCCTATAAATAGAATAATTAGGGCACGCCGCCAAAAGAGACAAAAAAAAGGGACACGGAAAACACGGGATAAGACCGACACAATTAATTGAGAGAATATTTTGTTTGTGACGGCTGTCCTAGGATTCCATATAAACCCTAAATAGATTACTCCTTTTGTATGATTAACATTATATAAATGGAAATCTTTTGAGTGAATACTTTGTGTGCCTTCTGTCTTTGAATATTCATTGCAACTGTATGTTTGTTATTGATTCCGCCTTTAACAAACGGTTATCTTTCTAAATACAGCAACCCGTCATTAACTCTCTTGTCGACACGATTAATTTTGTGTGAGTTATGACATGATTTGAGTAAGATCCAGCTGAAATAGGGGACTCGACAAGTGGTATCAGAGCTTGTTACTGTTATTTTTAGAAGGATTGTTGCTGATTGAAGATTTGAAGAAGAATAACGTAAGCAGAGCACTGTTCGATTGATTTGTGACGTCAGCTGCCCTGTTTTTCATATTTCTTCCAGATCTACAATTTTCTGGTGTTTTCTCTTCCTTATTTCATTTAAAGTTTTAATCTTTATATCTAAATCTTGTTCTAATCACATCAGACACATCAGATCTGAGCATTCTGGTTTTAGATCTGATTATTTTGAAAACTTTTTTATAAGAAACTGATTTTTGTTTTCTCAAAATGTCTGGATATGAGGAACAAGAGGTGTCTACTAACAAGATACTTAGGTTATATGGACAAGAAAACTTTATCAAATGGAAGGTACTCTTTGAAGCAGCCGTATGCTACAATGACATTGACATGTGGAACTCCATCAAGAATGGTCCACAAACTACTGTTGAAGAAGGTGCAAATGCTACTGCAACTGCTGTTATAAGAGAAAAGATGAGAAAGGTGGATGACAAAGCCTTGGCTATGATTAAGCTAGGTTTGTCTTGGGAGATTCTGACCAAGGTGGCTCATCACACAACTGCTAAACAAATGTATGATGCCATCGTTGAGATGTATGAAGGAAACACTGAATTGAAGAACATTAAGAAGCAAAGACTGAAGCAACAGTTGGAAAGGTTCAAGTATAGAGATGGAGAAAGGTTGAAGTCAATACTAGAACATTTTCTGAGTATTGTAAATGAGTTGAGAACAACTGATTATGTAATGACTGACTTTGATTTGAATACAAAGTTGCTCAACTCAATGCCAAAAGAATGGTATACTGCTTGTAAATTCATCCTTCAAAAGCAGAATTTCAATGAATTGAAATTGGATGATGTGGTATGTTTTCTTCAAGCTGCTGAACTTGAAATGATTGAGAATGAGATGATCAAGGAAGATAGACCTTGTTTTCATGTTTCAAATGCTTTGATTGCACCAATGGGAAATTTGTCTATCAAGAACCAACAACAGATTCCCATAATAGAAGAACCAGCTGAACATAATGTTGTGACTCCAAAATCTTTCATTGGGGGTAGCACAAGCACTCAAGGAAATCAGCAAAGGTTCAATGTGCAATTGATTGATGATTCTGACTCTGCCTCTGTGTCTAATGGAAATGTTCCTAACCCTGGAACAGGACATGTTCAAAGCAATGAGACACAAGCTTTGTTTTCTATGTTCACTGAGTCATATAATGCATTTGTTGCAAAGAACATGATTCACACAAGTGTGGTTCAAGATGATTTAGAACAGATTGATGCAGATGACTTTGAAGACATGGATTTGAGATGGCAAGCTGCTATGTTGGGATTGAGAAGTAGAAGGCTGTACAATAGAACTGGTAGATCTCTGGTTTCTGGCCCAAATGAGAGAATAGGATTTGACAAATCCAAGGCTATCTGTTACAACTGTTAACAGCCTGGACACTTTGCAAGAGAGTGCAATATGCCAAGGAACTTTCAAGTCAATCAGTTCCAACAGCCAAGAAACCAACAACAATACCAGCAGAATGTGCAAAGAAACAACAACCAGCAGAACTTCAACAATAACCAAAGCTTCAATCCCAACAACAACAACTTCCATCCAAACAACAACTTCAATTCCAATTTTAACAACCAATATCAGCCTCAGATGAACAACCAGCAGAGTATGCATCAGAATCAAGTGTATTCAATGAACAACACTCAGAATCAAGCTGTTCAAAACCCTGAAATTAACAACATTCCAGCAAACCAAAATCAACCAAGAAATCAAGGAATGTGGCAGTAACAACTCAGCATGAGGGAAGCTTTGACTGGAGTAACCATGAGGAAGATATAGCAGATGATATCAGAAGTGCTAATGTGGCATTCATGGCCATAGACTCTGCATCATCATCTAAGGTACACTCTGCTCCTACAGTTGACTTGAATGAACTTATTAGTGAACTGAAAACAAAAGTAGGCAAGCTGGAAGTTGAGTGTTTCAGAAAACAAAGTATCATAAATGAGTATGAGGCAAGTGAGATGATAAGTGATTTAAAGATTAAGAGCCTTGAAGATGATTGCATGATCATTTATAGATCTCAAACAAGATACATCACTGAGATTGATGGTTTAAAAAGGATGTTGATTGAAGAAAAGGTGCAAAACACAAGATTAAAGGTTAAAACTGAATTTCTTAAGAATTTGGTCTCAACTGGCAACATTTGTGGAATACTGAATCAAGTGAAAGACCAAGACAAATACAAAACAGTTCCACCTCCATTCAACAACAACTTTATGCCAAAGATTGACAAAGAGAAAAGGGATGCATACTTACAACAATTCAAAGATGTCTTTCAGGACAGGGAAGAAATTGTTGATTTATACAGAAAGGTAGAAGTGAATGAAGATGGAGAGTTTGTGATTAAGAAAGAAGAGAAAATGGAAAAGTCAATTGGAATTCAAGTCTCTGAGGATGACTTTGATTCAGATGAGTTGGATCAAGATGATCTGAGTGATTTGAGTGATCAAATTACTGAAAAGGAAATTCAAGCTGCTGAAAAAGGAAGAAGTATAAAAAACCTGAATCTGTTGACAATCTTCCAAAGTATCAACCAGTCCCACCAAAATCAAAGAAGCAAAATGATAACATTAAAAGGGAACATGTCTCTTTTGACATCTGTGAAAGGAGGAAAATAAACTACAATGCAGTCAGACCACCAAGCAAGACTGTTTTGAATAGGATAAAGCAGAACAACAAGAAAAAGAAAGTGAATGAAAAGACTGATACAGAAAACTTTATCCCAGTTTATCCAATCTTTTCTAGTCATGAAGTGTTGGATGTTGGAGAAGTGGAGACAATGGAAGAATATGAGAAAAGACAGTCAAGGGTTAGAGAAAGCAGTGATGAAGAACCTATGATTATGAAAAAGATTGTCTTTGTCAAAAGCAATGTTGAAAGACAAGACATCAAGATTGAGGAATTTGTTCCTTTTTCAATTGACTTTGATGGTTTGAAGAATCAGAAGAATTTAGGAGTCGATACACCTAAGCCAAGTGAAAGATTCAAGAAACCAAAAAAACATGAAGTCTTCAAAGGAAAGGTTTGGTGCAGAAAATGTGATGAATATGGTCACCACACAGATTCATGTCATGAAAGATTCAAACTCAAACCATTTCATGTACCAGATGGAAAAATGTATGGTCAAGACTTTGCATTGTACAAACAGAAATATGAAATGTATTTGGGAAAAGGGAATGTCTGTGGAAAGAAGACAATCAATGAAGAGAATGTTGAAATCAAAGGAAAGAAACATGTGACTGAGTATGTAAGAAGAAGTAAGTCACCACAGAAGCACAAGAAGATGACAAAGAAGAAAAATCAGTCATTGAAGATTAAACAAGACATTCAATCAGTTACGTCTGATGAATCTTATGGATCATCAAACAGTGAAAAGACAAGAAGAAAAAACACTTATCAGAGAATGAAATCAACTGAGCTTACTGGTGATGAGAAGTTCTTGATGAAACATGGATATAAACCACAAGGTTTTACTTGGAAACCTAAACAGAAACTAAAATTGAAGCTGTGGCTGATGTAAGAGACTACTCAGAAACAAAGAACTATGTCTTGAAAGAGAATGTCACTAACTCAGTTGAGCCTCAATGTTCAGTTTCACTTTTCAAAACACCAAGAGAATGTGGATATGAAACTGATCATTCTGATAATCTGGAAATCATTCATGCAGATTCTGAACCTACAACACTCACTTCCCAGGCTGCCACTGAAATTGACACTGATAAGTTGCAAGTTGATGAAACTTGCACCTCATCACTTAACTAATCAAATTTCTCTTTGTGCAGGAACAGACCACTCCATTGAATGATATATGGTATATGGATAGTGGTTGTTCTAGGCACATGACTTGTGACAAGAGGTCACTTGTAAACTATGAAGAGAAATATGAAGGTCCTGTTGCTTTTGGGAGTGATGAAAATGGTGGAAAGATTGTGGGTAAAGGAATCTTGACAAATGGAAAGGTGTCATTTGACAATGTATTTCATGTTGAGGGACTTCAATACAATCTTCTGAGCACATCACAGATGTGTGATAAAGGTTACAAAGTTAGTTTTGATGATTCTCATTGCTTCATCTTACAACCTGAATTTGTAATTCCACCTGAGATGATTATGATGATGGCACCCAGAAATGGCAACTTATATGAGTTAAATATGAAGGAAGCCATTTCAATAGGTGGTGCATGTTTTGTTTCCAAAGCCACTGAAAATGAATCAAAATTGTGGCATAGGAAATTGTGTCATGTAAACTTAAAGAATATGAATAGACTGGTCAAGGGTGAACATGTGATTGGTTTACCTACAAGAGAATTTAAGTTTGATGATCACTGTGATTCATGTCAATAGGGCAAGCAACACAAGTCTACTCATAAGACAAAGCTCATCAATTCAATTGATCAACCACTTGAGTTACTTCACATGGATCTTTTTGGTCCTGTGAGTGTGCCAAGTATTGGAAAGAAAAGATATTTTCTGGTGATCATTGATGACTATTCAAGATATACTTGGGTCTATTTCCTAAGTACCAAGGATGAGTCTGCTGAGTTGATTATGGGTTGTGTTACAATGATTGAGAACAAGCTGAGTAAGAAAGTCAAAATGATGAGAAGTGACAATTGTACAGAGTTCAAAAATGGTGTTATGGAAGAATTCTGCATAAAGAAAGGAATATTTCAACAATTCTCAGCTCCTAGAACTCCTGAACAAAATGGTGTGGCAGAAAGAAGAAACAGAACTTTGATAGAAGCTGCCAGAACCATGTTGGCTGATGCAAATCTGCCTGTCACTTTTTGGGCTGAAGCAATCAATACAGCATGTTATGTTCAGAACAGGGTACTTGTAAACAAAAGGCATAACAAGACTCCATATGAAATTTTCAATAACAGAAAGCCTTACATCAAGTTTTTCAAGCCCTTTGGTTGCAAATCTTTTCTATTGAACACTAGAGATTATTTGAACAAGTTTCAAACTAAGTCACTAGATTGTTTCTTTGTTGTATATTCTACTCACCAAAGGCATACAGAGTTTATGTGAAAGATCACATGAGTGTGATAGAGTCATCTGACATCATTTTTAATGAAAATCAATTCAACACAGTCAGTGGTGCAACATGGCTGTTTGATCATGAAAAGTTAATTAAGTCATTCAAGATTTATTCTAAAGACTTTGATGATTCATTCTACAAGACCAGTGTGATTGAAGAGAATAAGAAGAAAGAACTGGACTTGGAAGAATTGTGGAAAAAGGTTGCAAGAAAAGAAAAGGAATACACTTTTGTGAAGAGATCATCAAGTAATGCAATTGAACAAGATCAGGAGATAACAAGTCAAGACAGTCCTAATGTACAAAATGATCATGTTCAGAATGGGAGTGACACAGGCAACCAATCAAATGAAGATGAAGCTGCAACAACAACAAGATTTCAAGACTTGTTTCAAAGCTTGAATCTGGGAAACAATGGTGATCTACTTCAGGACAAACCAATGTTGAAGCACCAGAGTTTCATGATGCAGAAGCTGATTTGATCATTGAAGAACCTGAACTCGATGAAACAAATCATGACTCAAATCTGTCTACAAATATGATAATACAAACTCCTACTGTTGAAAAGAATCATCCTGCTGAAAATATCATTGGTGACTTGCATGAAAGAGTAACAAGGAGTCATTCTGGGATAGCTAACATCTGTCTTTACTCTTGCTTTCTATCCCAATTAGAACCAAAGAATATTTCTCAAGCTTTAAAAGACAATAGTTGGGTAGAGGCTATGCAAGAGAAATTGGCCCAGTTTAGAGATTTACATGTATGGGATTTTGTAGACAAGCCACATGACAGATATGCAATTGGAACCAAATGGGTATTCAGAAACAAAAGGGATGAAAGGGGTTTGGTGATTAAGAACAAAGCAAGACTTGTAGCACTGGGATGTCTTCAAGAAGAAGGGATAGACTTTGAGGAAGTGTTTGCACCAGTTGCAAGACTGGAAGCCATAAGAATTTTCCTTGCATATGCTGCCTCAAAGAACATAAGAGTATTCCAGCTTGATGTTAAATCTGCATTCCTAAATGGAAAGATTGATGAAGAAGTGCATGTGGCTCAACCACCAGGTTTTGAGGATCCTATGTATCCAAACAGGGTGTATAAGTTAAACAAAGCCCTTTATGGATTGCATCAAGCTCCTAGAGCATGGTATGATGAGCTATCAACTCATTTACTTGAAAATGGTTTCACAAGGGGAGCCATTGACAAGACACTCTTCTACAAAAGAAAAGGGTCAGATTTGCTGCTTTTACAAGTCTATGTTGATGATATCATCTTTGGATCTACAAATGAAGATATGTGTTTGGAGTTTGAAGAGGTGATGAATTCCAAGTACAACATGAGTTCCATGGGTGAAATGAATTTCTTTTTGGGGCTACAAGTTCAACAAAAGGCTGAAGGGATCTTCATTCATCAAACTAAGTATGTGCAGGACATTTTGAATAAGTTCAACTGTCATGATTACAAGACTGCTTCAACTCCAATGGACACCAAAGAAATGATGATAGCTGATGAAAAGGGGGAGTCAGTTGATAAGCATGAATACAGAGCCAAAATTGGATCTCTGATGTATCTGACTGCAACAAGGCCAGACATCATGTTTGCTGTGTGTGTGTGTGCTAGGTTCCAATCAAATCCAAAAGTCTCCCACATGAATGCTGTTAAAAGAAAATTCAGATACCTGAAGGGAAGACCAGACTTAGGGATTTGGTATCCAAAGAACCAATCCTTTGATTTGATTGCATATACAGACAGTGATTATGATGGATGAAATATGAGTAGAAAGTCAACATCAGGGGGATGCCAGTTTTTGGGAGAAAGGCTAGTGTCATGGCAATGCAAGAAACAGACTACAGTATCAATCTCTACTGCAGAAGCTGAATATGTTGCTGCATCTGCCTGCTGTGCACAAGTTCTCTGGATTCAAAATCAGATGCTGGACTATGGTTTGAATTTCTAAACACCCCTATTCTGATTGATAATACTGCTGCATATTTTACTGATAAGAATCCTGTGCAACATTCTAAGACTAAGCACATTGAAATCGGACATCACTTCATCAGAGATTGCAGTGAAAAAGGTTTGATTGAAATGCAAAGAGTTGATACAAGTGATAATTTGGCTGACCTATTCACCAAACCACTTGATAGAACCAGGTTCAACTTTCTTTTGAAAGCCCTTGGGATGATCAACTCTGATGAAATCTGATTAAGGATGTGTGCTTGGTTGTGTACCTCTATGTGCTACTTGAATATTTTATTAGAGGTTACACTTGCTGAATATGTTGCTGAATATGTTACCGAGTATGTTGCTGAATATGTTACTGAGTATGTTACTGAATTTGTTACTGAGAATGTTAAATGTTATGTGATCTAACTGTTTTTATGTGTGTCTCTTTGTGATAACTGATTATTTTATTAGAGAATACACATATTGAATATGTTACTGAATATGTTACTGAGTATGTTAAATGTTATATGATCTAACTGTTTGTATGTGTGTCTCTTTGTGATAACTGATTATTTTATTAGAGATTACACATATTGAATATGTTGCTGAATATGTTTTGATTATGTCACTGTTTTGATGTTAACTGATAGGTGCTTGAGTAACTATCTGTGCAATTTGCTTGAAATTGATGGTAATTCTTAACTATCATGTTAACTAATCTGATGTTATGATAAGCTGTTTGATCTATTTAGGTGAAATTGCATGCTTATGTAATGTCATGAGTAATCAATGTTTATGGTTACTTGAATATGTTCTTAATCTGATCTTCTGAAGTTGTTAAGATAGGATAGACATTGAATGAGAGTACAGTCTGTTTTTCTTGATGATGTTAAGAATGATTAAGATTTGAGTATGTGATGCAACTGTTTGTGTCAAAATGTGCTTTATGTCAAAATTAAGTGATTCAATAAAATTTATAATGAATTTTGCATAAATACTATATTTTGGTCAAAACATGAGCAAGTTGATTAATGGTGTAGAGGTATGATAAGATTATTCAGTTCATGATTTTAAGAAGCTTAAAAGAAGGATTTTTTTTAAAAGGGAAAGTCTCAAGTAGTTATTTTTGCTGAAAATTATGTCATCTGCCCAGTTAGAAGGACATGCACTTGTGTATGTTTGGTCCTTAAATCTCTACAGATTCAAAGGATAGCCATTGACCTGATAAGTGAATGCATTTGGGGCCATTATGACTTGTTTCTTATTTCTTCACTTAAAACTATGTCAATAACTCTGACTTTGACAGGACATATATTTACATGTATGTTTGGTCCTGTTGACCACTTTTGGTCAAAACAGGATAGCCATTAACCTGATAAGAAAGAGATATTGGGGTGATTGAATATTAAATTGTGTTTTTGGGAAATGATAGTACATTGACTACTTAGCGGATCATAGGGAATTATTAGGCTAAAAAGGCCTTAGTATAGTCATTAACATGTATGGTTACTTTCCCATGATGATGTAAAATCTAAGGTGATATAAACAAAATGAAAATGCTAATCTTTATGTGGAGATGCATAGTTGTTTTGCATGTCTCAAGATAGATCTCTCCAAATGATACGGCAAAAAAGTGATTACCCAGTCATACACGAGCCTGTTGTTATTTGGTCAACCAAAATGAAACATTTTAAATATGACAAAGAACATGCTTTAAAAAAATTTGAGAAAATATCAAAAACAAGGGGAAGATTGAATAAATCAACCAAAAGTTGATAAGTGTTTTAAATATTTTATCAAACAAGAGGGTTACAACAAGAACTACAAAGATGTGGGCAAAATCTGTCTTATCTTGAAAGAAAGGCATGTTGTAACTGTAAGTCCAACGTTCAACCTCTATATATGTTTGAGTATAAAAATGCAAAAATACAATAAGTTCTGTCATACAAAAACTATTTTTGACCAAATACAGGAGGTTGGAGTCAAATTGGGGTGATCTGGGGAAAGTCAAATAAGCTTTGAGAAGAGATATGAGGCATCATAGCACAGTGTTGACCATTATTGCATTATGCTCAAATTGAACTTTAATAATATCACCAAAGAGATGAAAATCATGCTAAGTTTATACCTGCTATTAACCTATCTAAGTTGTCATAATAATGCTGAGAGTGAAGTATTGAGATAGCTACTTAGTCAATATGATCTCATTCCTGAGATCTTTTCAGTTTAATTAAGATATTGTTTTGAAATGAATTATAACTGAAATTTGATCTCTAAGTGCACCATTTGCTCTTAAACCATGTTCTGAAATGACACATAACTTAGAAATGTCTTTGACAAGTGGTTTAAGTCAAAAAGTGTAGCATTTTTCCTAAAAAAGGTTGAATATGTAAGTTCGAGTATGGTTTGATGATTTATAACCTTCTCGAGCACAAACTGTTTGAATATGTATTTTCGGGTAAGGTTTAACCTTTCCGAGTACAAAACAGTTGTTTATGTGTGAATATGTTGTTTCGGGTAAGGTTTGACAGTTTTCAACCTTTCCGAGTAAGATTAGTCATTTCTGACTAACTTTATGATTTTCGAGCATACACTGTTGCACTCATTTTCCCGAGTAAGCTTGAAGTCTTGAGATGATTATGTGTTGAAATAGCTATCTTTTAACAAGAAATTCTTGTTTCGAGTAAGCTATGCATGTTATATGCTGATTGTGTTTTCAAGCAAACTTTGTGAACTTAAGTAAGTACACCGAGTAAGCTTTGTGTGAATATGTTGTTAGGAAAGACTTGTTAATCTTTCCGGGCACGCTTAGATGTTACTATTTAAAGTTGTCATGTTTCGGGTATGGTTTGATATGTTGAGTTTCCTCGAGTAAGGACATACCTGATGATTGAATGTGTTTATCCTAGCAAGCTTAGTGCTAACTTAGGAATTTCGAGCAAGCTCTATGAAATTTTAGACTATAGCACACCTAAATGTTTATGTGTTTAATTTCATTCCGACCATGCTCTGTGATATGTGTGTTTATAATCTCTTTGAAATTACAAGTGTTTTCGGGCAAACTTTGTTTTCCGAGCACACTTTATATTCGGGTACACTCGTGTTCCTTCAATATACTTGGTAATTTTCAAAACTTTAACTTTCCGAGTACATTGTCTGCTAGAATTTCTTTTCGAGCACACTTTGTACTATATGAAAGTTATTCGGGTATACTTTGCATAAGATTGTTGTCCGAGCACACTTTACATTTGAAAGAGTGCTCGAGCACACTCTTCATATAAGCATACTTGAATGAATGCATTGATTGAATATGTTAGTTAGTATGATGAAATTGTTTAGAATCATACTTGGATGAATGCGTTAATTGAATATGTGAGTTGGTATGATGAAATTGTTTAGATTAATACTTGAATGAATACGTTGTTTGAATACGTTAGTTAGTATGATAAAATTGATTATGATTCTTTTTAGAGTTTGTGATAGATAAGTTTTAATTTGAAATTGAGAAACTCCTGAGTAACTTTATCTTTGCATACTTTACCATTTCTGGACACTCTTTTAAATGGATAAGGAAACTATTCTTGAAATAGATAAGAAAGTTATGTGATAAAAGACAAAACATTTTTAAAGATTCTCACTTTATCTGACATGCTGAAGAAAAGCAAAATATGCAGACCTTTAATCATAACTCTTTTCTGATAAAGTTGCAGATATGTACCTTACTTTTGACTTAACTCTCTTTAAAAGAAGACCTGTATATGCAATTTAAAATTTCAAAATTCACATTTCAAGAGTAACTCACATTTGTGTTTTTGTGCAGATTTCAATATTATTCAAGACAACGGTTTGAATTGAAATATTATTTTTACCTTAATTTCTTTTTACTTTCAGATCTAACTGATAATTGTGTGTTCATTGATGTAACAGAAAATCAGCAATGGATCCACCTCCAAGTAATTCCAATTCCTACAAACATCATCTTTCTGAAGAACTGAAGAAAGCATTGCAACGAGTTCAAACCCTAATGTCTGAGGTTGAGAAGATCTCAGCTGCCCCAAAAAAGGGGGAGAAATCACTGAATTAGGGGGAGAATTCGCTGAAGCTTCTCTCATTTTATGAAAAGGACAGCTCAGATGATGAAGCTGACAATGGTACAGAAAATGAAAGGAAGGATCGTGAGGAAAGAAGGAAATTAAAAGGAAAAGAAATTGCACAAGAGGATGTTGAAATCAAGAAAATGGACTTTGAAATGAATACAATGGACTCTGAACTGAACGAATCTGAATCAGAATTCAAAAGAGTCTATGAGGAAAGAATGACAGAAATTCATGACAGAAAATTTCTGAGTCAAATGATGTCTGATAAAGACTTTAAAGAACAAGAAAATTTGTTAAAAATGTTTGAAGATGAGAAAAGGCTAAAAGATGAAGTGAAGAATGTTAATCAGAAGGATGTGCCTCAAGAGTTGATTGAAAAATGCTTGAATGATCAAGAAATTCCAAAT
Source organism: Bidens hawaiensis (assembly GCF_021521415.1). Classification (NCBI taxonomy): domain Eukaryota; kingdom Viridiplantae; phylum Streptophyta; class Magnoliopsida; order Asterales; family Asteraceae; genus Bidens; species Bidens hawaiensis. The sequence goes on from NW_027494958.1 coordinate 262,538, forward strand.
GGTGTGCTAGTCTCTCTGCTAAAACTAATTAAACAAGAAGAACCAGAGAAAGAGATAAAGGAGAAGCTAGACACTGTCATTGACAAGATTTTAAAGGCCTTAAATAAAGAAAAGAATACTCAACACAATGAACTAAAAGGTTTGAAATTGAAAGATGATTTGGAACAAGAAGTGTGAATTCAAAAATTCTTAAGCAAATATGGTGGTAAACCAAAATTTTTGATTAAGAATGGAATTCCTTTTGAATATGTAAAGGTAATGACAAGAAAAGAGATTTTGAGCAACTTCAAGAAAATGAAAGGACAACAGCTGAACTTGAAGAAGGGAGCCGTTCAGTCTCTGGTTGGTAAGAATAATGGAATGTCCAAAAAGATGGTTGATCTATCAAGGATGACAATGAAAGGGAAATCCAAAGTAGAGAAATTCTGCAAACAGACAACATCTTTGCTCTCAAAGGAGAACAATACAAAGAAAAGAAAAATGTCCGTGACTGCTCAGGAAAAACCAAAGCAGATGCACTTGAAGATGGATAAACCCTTTGTCAAGGCTGCTGTAAAAGCCAAAAACCCTTCAGTCAACTACAATGTTATGCCAAGTGGAATATTCTATGATTCCAGGACTGAACATCTGAATGTTATGTTGGAAAATGGAGAGATTGTGAAGATCTTCTCTAAAAATGACTTCAGAAAATTCAATCTATGGCAACTGACTGTGAGTGCGGCATTGTATCT